>NC_056741.1:1115608845-1115866345 GCF_019279795.1 Protopterus annectens
CGCTGTTAGCTTTTTCCATGGCCCTGAACTATGCAGCATTTCAGTCTCTGCAGAGGCGAGCCCTCGCGGAGTCTAGATGCAGCTAGTCCGATAGAGGACAAGCAATTGTACTCCACTCGTATGGCCACTCTGAGATCTGTTTCCAATACCTCTATGCAGCTTCTGTCTCATGCAACTGAGGGAGCCGCTAGAGCTAGCGGAGCGGGCCTAGTGATGAGGCGCCAGGCCTGGCTCCGACATTGTGACTTCGCGGAGCCATTTAAGGCGTCCTTTGCGAATGCCCCCATTGACGGTTCTGCCTTGTTTGGAAAAAACGTTCGCGAGACACTTGTCCAGAGTGAGAAGGACGGGAAGACGTTGTCTGCCGTCGGAGTCCGCTTCTGTCCTCCCCAGAGGTCCTTTTCCAAGAACCAAAAGGGACAGAAGAAGATGTGGTTCCGGAAATCGCAGCATTCCCAACCTGCTCTGGACAACCAGTCCTTCCGTGGCAGAGGAGGACAGGGAGGACGCCGCCCTAGAGGCAGAGGGGCACAGAGAAATTTTGGGTCCAGAGAATCCTTCTCTGATTGGCCCATGCAACAGCCCTGAAGGGTTGCCCGACTGCTCCACTCTGGTGGCAGTCGGGGGGGGGGCACTTCCCGAGGCACCTGGCAGCATGGGAGTCCATTATGTCAGACCGCTGGGTGCTTCGGATTATATCCAGAGGTTACAAAATCCCTATGCTTCATGTCCCCAGACTCAAGAACCTCCCCGATGTACCACCCGATCAGAGGGAGACTGCAGCCACGGAAATCCAGCAGCTGCTAGAAAAAAGGGCCATCCAACCCGTCCCCCCAGACCAGCTCAGATTAGGGTTTTATTCCAGGTTCTTTCTGGTGCTAAAATAGACGGGGGACCTGAGACCAATCCTAGACTTGTCCCTCTTGAACCTGGAGGTAACCAAGGAGAAATTCCGAATGGTCACTCTTCAATCCATTCTCCCCCTGTTACGGGAGAACGACTGGATGTGCTCTGTAGACCTCAAGGATGCGTACTACCACATCTTAATGGACAGACGATCCAGGAGGTTTCTCCGCTTCTGGCTGGAAGCCAGCCACTATCAGTTCAGGGTCCTTCCCTTTGGCCTCACCACAGCCCCCAGAGTGTTCACCAAAGTTTTAGCAGTGATAGCTGCCCACGTGAGACTCCAGGGAATGCAGGTCTTCCCGTACCTGGACGACTGGCTCCTGACCGCCCCAACAAGGCATCTACTCTGCTCAGCCAGAGATTTTTTTCTTCGCCTAGCCCCCCAGTTAGGCATCACGATCAATATGGACAAGTCCTCCCTTGCTCCAACACAAGTGATAGACTTCATAGGGGCCAGGTTAGATACAAGAAGTCTACGAGCCTACCTCACTTCGGAACGACTACAGAACCTCAGTCTTCATGTGCGGGCCATCCTCCAATCAGAAGCTCCACCCGCGGAATTGGTCCTGAGGGCACTGGGCTCTATGGCAGTGGCAATTACTCTCCTCCCGTGCGCTCGCCTAAACATGAGGGTATTACAGTGGACCCTTCAAGTACAGTGGTCCTTCCAGCTTCTCCCTCTCTATCACCCTGTCTCTATCAGCAAAGTTTGCAGGAGGGCCCTGTTATGGTGTCTGCATTCCCCAGACCTCCATACAGGTTGTCCCTTCTGCGCTCCAACTCCCCTCGTCACAATGACCACGGACGCTTCTCGCCTCGGGTGGGGGGGGCATTGCTCAGGTAGAACAGTCCAAGGCACATGGAATGACTCAGAGACCTCCCTGCATATCAATGATGTTCATCGTGCATACAGCTGCAGTCATAACAGATGGGTTATCCTGCCATCAGGCGGGTCCTTGGTCGGCAGAATTCCAAAGTCTAGGTCCGGCGTCGGTTGTCGTCTCTTCTTCCCCCCTGACGTCAGTGCGGCAGGGGTATAAAAGAGGCAGCCGATGCCATTTTCTTCTTTCTTGCCGTGCAGTGCCCGAAGCAGAAGCAGTTCGCAAGTGCCGGTCGGCCAGCTCCTGAGATTTTCGAAAGTATTTCAGCCGAAGTCTTCTTGAAAGCTAAGTACCCCGTTGGGGAAACTTTTCTTGCCTCAGACCGATGTCAGACAAAGTTAATAATTGCATTTCATGTGGGAAGCAAATACCGCATAAGGATTTCCACTCTTTCTGTATTCCTTGCTTAGGCCCAGACCACGACGTCTCGGCCTGCCGCTTTTGTGCTAGATTCAATAAGCGCACTATTAAGTGTCAGGTGGAGTTCGCCGTTCACTTTTTTGGCAAAAAATTTAATTATATTATGTCGTCGGATACTCCGACTCCAGTTTTGAGCAAAAAACGCAAAGATAAGGACCGACATACGAGGTCCGCACCACCTACTGAAACTACACTAAGGCTGACTACCGGTTCTCCGGTACTGAGCGAGGCGCCTACGCAGCCCCTGAGTACCGATGACAATGCATTACCGGTGTCTTCAGTACCCGAGGTCGCAGGCTCCTCGGCCTCCATTCCTACTTCAGATCCCGACGCCACTCCTGGCGGGGAAACTCAGAATTTAGACAGGCCTGCCATTTCTCAAGGGGTCTTCAGGCCTTCCTCCTTCTCCATTAAAGCCTTCACTAAATCTAAAGCAGCCATGAAAACCAAAAAAACAGGTTCCTCAGACCCCCCTCTCAAGGCACCATGCCTAAAAAACAGATGCTTAAAATGGCTGAGGATTTGATTACTCTTATCAGGGGTTCTCAACCCCTCTGACAAAAGGCCCAGATTAGAGGAAGACTACCCTTCCTCAGATCAAGCTTCTATTACCTCAGAACTATCTGAGGACCAGGATTATGCCTATTCTCCATTTGAAGACTCTGATGCAGAGGAGTCTATTCCCTCGGTCTCCCCCCCTGAGGACTTCTCTTTTGGGGAAACCCTACATACATTGAGGGAACACTTTCACTGGGAAGGCCAAGATTACTCTGATTCCAAGAAAAGGCTCAGGGAATTTCTTCTACTCCCCCAGCATAGGCCTCTGGCTATCCCTCCTGTTTTAGATATATTGGATGATGTGTACACAAAAGCCAGCCTTAATCCTGATTCTTTGCCTCCAGCTCCTGTTAAACCAGACAGGTATTACCGGGTTCCTGACTCTCACCAGTTCCTATATAAAAGCCATACTGCTGACCCAGAAACAATTTCACAGGTTCCCAAGGGAATTAAGGCCTCTACTGCTAAAAATCCATTATCTTCAGAGAGAGATTCCAGAGCTTTAGAAAGGTGGGGGAAAAAGGTGTACACCTCTGCCACTTTAACCATGAGGGCATTAAACTGTCAGTTCCATATGTTAAAGTATCAGCAGTTTTTGATATCTCAGCCGAAAAGCAAAATGACACAGCCAGAACAACCAGATTTAAAAGAGTTGCAGGATTTGTTGCATGGTGCAGAGCAAGTGGGTAAACATACCTTGCAGTGTGGTTTTGATGCTTTAGAGGCCTCATGTAGAGCTGCTGTTATGGGGTCTGTTATACGCAGGCATGCTTGGCTCAAAGAGCAAACCTTACCAGATCATGTCAAAGCTAAATTATTAGATGCACCTCCTCAAAAAGATGTATTGTTTGGTGTTAAAGCTGAGGAGGTGCCAAAGAAAATGGAGGAAAAAGCGAAATCAATGCAAACAGTGAAAGATTTCCTGCAGGTACAGCCTCCACGTTTCAGCAGAAACTGGCCTTCAAAAAATTGGTCCTTTCCAGCCACGGACAGACCTCAAAGGGGCAGATACAGGTGCCCAAGGGGCAGAGGGCAACCTCAAGGATCTTTCAGAGCCAGACAGTGGCAAGCACCAACCCCAAGAGGTGGAGAAGATAGATCACAGTCTTTTAGAAAACAGACACAATGACTTCCCCCTACACCTGCCAAGCAAAGCTTTAATGGCAGCACCTTTGGGCGGAAAACTGACATTATTCTCAAAAAATTGGCATATTGTTACTAAGGACAAATGGATTCTGGACATTATAGACAGAGGCTACAGGTTCCACTTTTACACCCTTCCAAGAATGAGAGGCATGCCAAACCTGCCACAAAATCAAAGGGCAGAGGCACAAGAACAAGTTTCAGCTCTCATGGACATGAAAGCAATTCAAGAGGTACCTGCAAAAGAACAAGGTCAAGGGTTTTATTCCAGACTGTTCCTGGTACTGAGGAAAGACAAAGGTTGGAGACCTATCTTAGACCTATCCATCCTAAACACATATCTACAGGTGCCAAAATTCAAGATGCTCACATTACAGCAGCTTCTTCCCATACTGGGCAAGGAGTCTTGGCTGGTAACATTGGACCTCAAGGAGGCATACCTGCATGTCCCTATCAGACAAGATTGCAGAAGATACCTCAGATTTCTTGCAGGTTCAACCCATTACCAATTCTCTGCATTGCCCTTTGGCTTATCTACTGCGCCCAGAGTGTTTGCGAAATGCCTGGCATCAGTAATCGCCTTCTGCAGACTACAAGGGATACAGATCTACCCATATCTGGACGACTGCCTGATCCAAGCGGACAGCAAGGACATACTACTGCAGCACCTGGCATTTGTAATAAAACTGTTGAACTTCCTGGGATACACAGTCAACAAAAAGAAATCAAAACTAATACCCTCTCAACAAATAATTTTCCTGGGTGCCAGCTTGGATACAACCACCCAGATGGCCTACCTCACGCCAGACAAGCAAGGGCAACTGTCTCAATACTTCAGAAAAATGGCAACTTACACCAGGCTAACTGCAAGGAAAATCCTGCAGGCTCTGGGATTCATGGCATTTTGCATCCTACTAATCCCATGTGCAAAGCTGCATATGAGGAAACTTCAGTGGTACCTGAAAAACTTATGGTCTCAACACAGCCACAGCTTGGAAACAATTATCCCACTCAATGTGATAGTGTTCAATCTCGCCGTTTGTTCTTACACATGGGTTAGCTCTGCATCGAGAAGAAGCTCGAGACAATCTAATACCCACAACCCCCTGCCTTTACCTCAGATCTAGTTTGGCTGCTGCATCTGCGTTGGGAGCTAGCTCGAGGGTTTTCTAAGCTAAGATATAACGTTTTGTTGTATTTTACTGAGAATTTTATTTAACTTAATATTGTTAGTATAACCTGGTGTGATTGTGTTCTGGTTCCGTAGTTCTTGGTACCGTTAACCCTTTTATCGGTATTTTGTACCGGGCCTACACATATACTGCTATATTGAGTCAAATTTACCTGATTGTGACTAACCGGATTTGACATTTACCTGATTGTGACATTTACCTGATTGTGACTGTTTTACCCGGATTTGACTGTGTTTTGTTTCTAGACTTGTTATTACCTACAATGTCTGAGAAGGCAAAGTCTGGTTTCAAGCGTTGTCAGTGTGGCCAAAAAATGTCGGTCACTGACAACCATAGTTCCTGTGTTCACTGCCTTGGCCCTCTCCACTTACAAGAGGACTGCTCCATTTGTCACTCTTTCAGTGGGAGGTGACAGATAGGCGAGGAAACTAATGGACAGGGGTCTGTTGAAACCAGCTTTCCAAGAGGCTTTGGATGCTTCTGACCAGGCATCCCCAAGTCATCGGCTCCGAGCTCTTCTTCAAAGGTTAGATCACCGGTTCCACAGACTTCGGGCCGGTGTTCAACTGGTGTCGGTTCCTGAGCCTCGAGTCTTGGAACCGTGATGGAGCGCCATATTGAGGTCGGCTCGCCACCCGCTCCTCCTCTAAACTTTCGGATGTCGATGTGGATCGTGGTGCAGAAGCTGCTGGAGCATTCGCCCTCTAAACTTATTTCGGTTTCCACCCAGCTGGTGTCGAAACTTGAAGGCCTTCCTGTATCTCCATCCATTCCTCCTCCGAGACCGTTCAGTCTTCGAGCCGAAGAGGCTGATCTGCTGATTGTGGAGCCCGGGTCCAGAACCGCCCTTTTCTCAGTCTGTTCCCCCGTACCGGAGTCTCGGAGCCGACGGTCTGTTCTTGGTTCGTTCCGACTCTCCTCGGGCCTCGCACGGATCGATTCGCTCGCTCGGGTCGATGCCTTCGTGCCCGTGGTCGGGATTCTTCCCATTTCTTCGAGCCGGAGATTCTTCGATGCGGGACCCGGAGCGCTCGACCTGATGAGGAAGGTGTTGTCTACCCAGACAACCACATCAGTGGAAGCAGTTTCTCCTCCCCATAAAGGGCCTTTGTCTTCATCTGCACCACGGCCACATCCAAGCGCCGGGCACCAGTGTCTCAGCCACCGGGTGCCCCCTCTTCCTCGAGGCTTCTTGATGCTCCCCACGAGGAAGTCCCTAGGAAGAGACTGTGTAAGAGGAGACACTTGGATTCTCCACAAGAATCCATAACATCTGATACTGACTTAGATGAGTCAGAAGGGTCCCCTAAGTCACCTTCAGAAGATGTCTCTTTTCAGACATTTTGGAGATCCTGAAGCAGAGAGGTGACTGGCAGTCCCTTCTGAGGATGAGTCAGTTCTGCTGAAGGCATTTGGTGCTCTTCCTCCTCCTGGGTCACTCAACTAATGGAACTTATTGCTCAAGGCGTGGGAGGCTCCTGACACAGTGGAACCTGTTCCTAGGAAACCGAACAAGTACATCACAGCACCTCAGGATAAGTCCTACCTTACTAAAGGAGTTCCAGTAGACGCTATGGTGGTGGCAGCCAATAAAAGGAGATGTCGGAGTCTTCTTCGTCTGTCCATCCGCCTAATAAAGATTCTAGGACGATGGATAGATATGGAAGCATTTTTAGTTCAGCTGCTTTTTCCATGTCCCTGAACTATTTGACCCATTTTACACGCCTGCAGAGGGATCTAGTCAAAGAGTTGGGAGATACCCTCCAGGGTTCTACAGATGCAGCTGTCTCAGAAAAGTGACAGCGCAACTTAATACCCTAACATCGATTGTTAACTCGCCCATGAGGCTGATTTCCTACGCAGCGAAGGTTCGGTAGGGCAGCAGCTTCAGCGATTGCTCTTCAGACAATCCTGGATGCCGGAAGCCTTCAAGTCTTCCTTTACAAACGCCCCATTTGACGGTGCCTCTTTTTGGCCCCAAGGTAAAGGAGACCCTTACCGGTGTGAACAAGAGGGAAAGACTCTGTCTGCTGTCGGAGTCCGTTTTCCACCCCAACCAGACCGCAACGCGGTGGGAAAATGTGGTTCGGAAACAAAATCAAGGGTCTTTTCCGGGCACACAGGGTGATGCCCTCTAGAGGCAGAGGAGGGCAGAGGTGGAAGACGCCGCCTGGCGGCAGAGGGGTCCGCAACATCAAGGTGACAGGGATACACTCCCTGGTAAACCTTTTCAGCACTCCTGAGAGGAGGCCGACTGTCCTGCTCTGGAGGCAGTCGGTAGCCTTTTACCCTCAGGCCTGGCAAGATATAACTACAGACAATTGGGTAAAAGAGTTACCAGAGGTTACACCATACCCTTTCTATCTTATCCCATTCCAAAGAAAAGACTCCCAGATGTACCGCCCCATCGAGAGCCAGCAGCTTTAGAAATTTCAAAGTTGTTAGACAAAGAGTCATCCAGCCAGTCCCAGCGGACCAGCAAGGATTCGGGACTTACTCAAGGTTCTTTTTAGTTCCAAAGACTGGAGGCCCATTCTAGACCTGAGTTACCTCAATACTTTGCCAAGAAAGAAAAGTTCGAATGGTCACGCTTCAGTCGATCCTTCCATTTCTACAGAAGGAGGTGGATGTGCTCAATAGATCTAGAGGATGCATACTACATCAAAATGGCCAGGGCATCCAGAGATCATTTATGCTTCCGGCTGGGAGCCAGTCACTTTCAATTTCGAGCCCTGCCCTTTGGTCTGACCTCAGCCCCCAGGGTCTTCACCAAATGCATGGTGGTAGCTGCCTCACTTGAGACGCCAGGGATTCCAGGTGTTTCCATCTGGACGACTGGCTCCTTTCAGCCACCACCCGGCCAACTACTGCAGGCCAGAGACTATGTTCTTCAACTGTGTGTTCACCTAGGGATCTCCTAGAATTTCGAAAATCCTTACTTCAGCCATCACAAAATATCTTGTTCATAGGAGCAGAGTTAAACACACGCAATTAATTCTGAGGCTTCCCACAGAAAGGATAGTATCGCTGCAGACTCACATAACGTCTTCTGCTCTTGTCAAGGAAAACTTCTGCAAAACTAGTTCTGAAGGTGTTGGGTCTCAGGTCAGCCTCCCTTATTGCAATGCCCCTGGCAAGGCTGCACATGAGAGTTCTACAATGGCTACTGTTTGCTCAATGGTCATTTCAACAGCTACCTCTAACACGAGATTCTCATAACAAAGACTTGCAAACAGACCTAAACTGGTGGCTCCAAACGCAACCTTCCCAGGGAGGCCGCTTGTGCTACCCACGCCTACAGTTACGTGACCACGGACGCTTCCCTGATAGGGTGGGGGCATCTTTCAGGGACAGACAGTCCAAGGCAATGGACCAATTTGGAGTACAATCTGCACATCAATGTACTAGAGTTGAGGGCAGTGTTTCTAGCTTGCAACACTTTGCCCCCTTCTTCCTCTAGGGACTATTGCAGTTCAGACGGACAACATGTCGTAGTCTGGTACATAAACAAACAAGGGGAACCAGGTCCTATCAACTATGCAGAGGCCATGAGAATTTGGCAGTGGGCAGAGTCCACGGTCGCTTAATAGCAACCACATCCCGGGTCATCCAACGCCATAGCCGACAAGCTGAGCAGAGCAATTCTGCTAAGTGGTCTCTGAACAGTCAGTGGCGAAGGATTTTTGACATGGGGCCAGCCTACCTGTTTATGCCTCCAATGAACGCCAAATGCAGGAGCTACTTTGCCCTATTACCCTCCAGGGAAGTCCCCAGGCTGGTTTACGATTGGCCCCGACTCCTGCACGCATTTCCTCCATTTCCTCTGATAAAATTTCTCCAGAAAGCCAGGAACCTTCACAGGACGATAATTCTCATTGCTCCATTCTGGCCTCACAAATTTGGTTTCTCCCTGAAAACTCACTGCATTCGGGGACCCTGGATTCTGGACCCAGAGCCGATCTGTTGACTCACTCGTCAGGGTTCCCCATCCCGTTCCTGTCACTCCATCTAGCAGCTTGGCTGCTCCAATTCCCAACTTAGCCAGGTCTGATCTCTTGTCACCAGCAGTTCAGAATATATTAGTGGCTTCATAAGGCTTCCACTACTAAAACATATACTAGCAAATGGAAACGGTTTGTATGCTGAATACACACCACGCTGATCCCTTTACAGCTCCTTTGAATAAGATTTTAGAGATCTTGACAGACTTATTTCATCAGGGTGCTTCTCCTGCTACTCTAAGAGTTCAATTGGCTGCCATTTCAATTTCCATGTGGAAGAGTGTGGAGCTCCTATCATGGCTCACAGACTTTGTAAAGCATTCTAAAAGGAGTTTTTCATATTAGACCTCCGGGTCAGATCTCCCACGCCACCTTGGAGTCTAAACTTGTTACTATCTAAATTAATGTTGCCCCCTTTGAACCTGCCTCTTCTTGCCCATTAAAATTTTTGTCCTGGAAAACTCTCTTTCTGGTAGCCATTACTTCTGCTAGACGAGTGTCTGAACTTCAGGCTCTCTCCATCAAGCACCCTTATCTAATCTTTCACTCTGACAGAGTTTCTCTTCGCACCAATTCATCCTTCCTCCCTAAAGTGTGTTCTATTAACAACATTAATCAGTCCATTGAATTACCCACTTTCTTCAAAACCACTCCAACAAAATGGAGTATATGTTGCACAAATTGGATGTTCACAGACAGCTAAGGTTTTATTTGGATAGAACAAAGATCACAGGAAAACA
Source organism: Protopterus annectens (assembly GCF_019279795.1). Classification (NCBI taxonomy): domain Eukaryota; kingdom Metazoa; phylum Chordata; order Ceratodontiformes; family Protopteridae; genus Protopterus; species Protopterus annectens. The sequence goes on from NC_056741.1 coordinate 1,115,618,688, forward strand.
GATCAACTCTTTGTGGCTTTTGCTGATAGCAGGAAAGGACTTGCAGTTACCAAAGAACTCTTTCAAAGTGGTTATCTGATTGTATAATCTATGTATACGATTCTGCAAATCAACCCAAACAAACCCAAGGGACATTCCACAAGATCAATATCTACTTTGGCTCATGCAGCTCGCCTACCTCTGGATGCTATAGCGGCTGCTACCTGGTCTAAGCCACATACATTTATTTCTCATTATAAAGTAGATAAGGTTTCTAGGGACAGAGCAACCTTTGGTTCCACTGTGCTCAAGAACGCCCTCCGTGAGTTCCTCAGGATTTAGGAGCTAGGACGCTACCCATGTGTAAGAACAAACGGCGAGATTGAACACTATCACATATAGAAGTTATGTACTTACCATAACGCTCCATGTGGAGTGTTCATCTCGCTTTGTTCTTACAGTCCCACCCTTAGGAGGAACGTTCTTTGATGCCTGGCCAGAAGCATTTTTACTACTGTCTTTATTCTCTGTACATAGTTGGTATACACATATACTTTTATGTGTCTGTTATGTATGTATAGATGTATGGCATGAATGTACTGTTATGTAGATTGGTTTGCTTGCAAACTAGATCTGAGGTAAAGGCAGAGGGGGGTTGTGGGTATTAGATTGTCTCGAGCTTCTTCTCGATGCAGAGCTTGCAAGAGGCCGGCACGGAGCCGAGGATCGGCTCCGAACCCATGTGTAAGAACAAAGGCGAGATGAACACTCCACATGGAACGTTATGGTAAGTACATAACTTCTATTTCCATGCCTTCAAAAGGAATTTTTGTGGTGGACTCAAGCTTGCCAAAGAAACACAGGTCTTCCTTTCTGTGTACCTCAAGCAACTCAAATCATCACAACAGACGCTTCAAAATACGCCTGGGGAGCACACATGACAGATTCGTGCATTCAGGGAAAATGGACCCGAAAAGAGAAGCACCTTCACATCAACCAAAAGGAGATGCTAGCCGTGCAAAAGGCTATTATGACCTTCAAAGACCTACTGCATCCAGGCCAGCTATTGATAAGGACAGACAACACCACAGTGATGTGGTACATAAACAAACAGGGGGGAACTCATTCATACCCCCTGTGCAGGCAAGCCATAACCCTATGGAACACAGCACTGGAATTGCAAATTCAACTGCAGGCTCAATTCCTGCCAGGGAAGGAAAACACACTGGCAGACAACCTAAGCAGAAATATGGCAGATCCACACGAATGGAAGTTGCATCCTCAACTTTTCACAAAGATAACTCAGGCATGGGGACATCCAGACATAGATCTCTTTGCTACCCATAGAAATTGCCAGTTGAAAAAATTTTGTTCAAGGACCTATCATCCACAGGCCTAGAAAGTGGACGCACTTTCCTTCAATTGGGCAACATTGACAGTCTATGCCTTCCCGCCTCTTGCTCTGCTGCCCAAAGTTCTATTAAAAGCCAGAGCAGGGAGGCCGAAAATAATTCTCATCGCTCCAGGCTGGCCAAGACAACACTGGTATCCGCTCCTGAAGAGCCTGACACATTCCCCACCATGGATCCTACCTCTAGTCCCTCTTCTGTTGTCCCAGCACAACTACAACACCCTTCACAGCAATCTCAAAACTCTAAATCTAGCTGCATGGAGAATTCCTTGATTTCCCAACAGTTTCTCCTCTCCAAGGAGGTGCAGGATGTCATCTTGGAGGCCAGAAGACCTTCTACTAGAAAGGCCTACTCCACCAAATGGAAACGATTTTGTGCCTGGAATCAAAAGAAGGGACAGAATCCTTGGGTAATAAATATACCTCAAATTTTACAGTACCTAGCTGAGATGTTAAACAATGGACTTTCCTTCTCCTCCATCAAGATCCACGCTTCAGCCATTTCTGCACAATACAACACAGATCCTCCATTATTCTCTCACCCTCTCTTAAGGCAGTTCCTCAGAGGGGCAAAGAATTTAAAACCCCCAAGGAAACCACCAGTCCCTGCTTGGGACCTCAACTACGTATTGGAAAAGCTGACCCTTCCTCCCTTCGAGCCAGCTTCTTCAACAGAGTTACAGTACTTGTCATGGAAAACAGCCTTTCTTCTGGCTATTACCTCAGCACGCAGGGTTTCGGAACTACAGGCCCTCATGGCTGTGCAACCATTCATCATTTTCCATCAGGACAGAGTTTCCTTACGAACCAATCCTACCTTTATGCCAAAGGTAGTATCCAGTGTAGCTTTGCATCAGACTATCCACTTACCTACCTTTTATCCTAATCCACAAAACAAAGGGGAAAGACTACTACATTCCTTGGACATTCACAGACAACTTTGTTACTACTTGGACAGAACAAAGCCGTTCAGGAAATCTGAGCAACTCTTTCTGTCCTATGCTGTAGGTGCTCAGGGAAAGGCTATTTCCAAACAGACAATTTCAAAATGGATAGCCCACTGCATACGTTTTTGTTACTCATTCCATGGAAAAACTGTGCCTGCATGCATCAGATCCCACTCCACCAGAGCCACAGCTGCCTCTGCAGCCTTCCTCGGGGGGGTACCTACCAAGGACATTTTGGAAGCAGCCACCTGGAGTTCAGTGCACACTTTCTCCAAGCACTATCACCTCCCACTATACTCAAAATCTAGAGCGAGCTTTGCCACAGCAGTCCTGCAGGGCATCCTAGCCCCTCCTAGTTCCACTTAGTGTCTACCACCCTTACTTAGCTTTGGGATTCTACCCATCTGTTATGACTGCAGCTGTATGCACGATCTGTTATGACTGCAGCTGTATGCACGATGAACATAGTACAGTTTTGTACCTACCATAAATGTAGATGTTCGAGTGCTCATACAGCTGCAGTCTAGGTTTTCCTCCCTCCATCCCCTCTTAGGACAGGCCTTATGACAAACACTTTTCATATAACCTTTTGGGGTATTCTTTTATGGTGTATTTGCTTGCAACTACTGTTTTTGATTTATCAACATTGCATCTTTGCATAAAATTATGTTTGCCTTCCTTCTGGGGGCACCTGACATCTGGGTCAAGAAAAACTGAAGAAAATGGCGTCGGCTGCCTCTTTTATAACCCTGCCGCACTGACGTCAGGGAAAAAGCGACGACAACCAACGCCGGACCTAGACTTTGGAATTCGGCCGACCGAGGACCCGCCTGACGGCAGGATAACCCATCTGTTATGACTGCAGCTTTATGAGCACTCGAACATCTACATTTATGGCAGGTCCAAAACTGTACTTTCTGGAGATGAGGGCGGTGCTGTTAGCGTTGCAAGCACTTCACAACCTTCTTCCCATCGTAACCATTGCGATACAGACGGACAGCATGTCAGTTGTCTGGTATATCAACAAACAGGGGGGAACCAGGTCTTATCCTCTATGCCAAGAGGCCATGAGAGTGTGGGAATGGGCGATCTCCACCAACCACTTTCTAATCGCAACGCACATTCCGGGACAGTCCAACATCCTGGCGGACAAACTCAGCCGCACTATTCTTTCCCCTTACGAGTGGTCTCTCAACTCCCGTGTAGCGAAGCAGATTTTTGCAAAATGGGGGCAACCCTGCTGCGATCTTTTTGCCTCTCGCTCAAATACGAAATGCAACAACTTCTTCGCCCTGATTCCCCCAACAGGGGAAGCCCCGAGAGACGCTCTAGTGCATGCTTGGCCGCCCGGTCTACTTTATGCCTATCCTCCTCTACCCCTGATGCTAAAGATGTTACAGAAAGCCTCTCGGTTGGGGAGCAGGATGATCCTCATTTCCCCATTCTGGCCTCGACAAACTTGGTTCCCTTACCTGTGGTCTCACTTGGTAAATCCTCCCTGGATTCTGGATCCCAGTCCGGATCTGATCTCCCCCCCATCAGACTTACCGACCCCGAATCTGGACAACTTGAAGCTAACAGCTTGGCTGCTCCAGTTCCACTCTTAATTAGGATTCCCGTTATCTCCTCTCCAGTCAAAGCCATCTTGGTGGCAGCGCATAAACCTTCCACCAGGAAGGTTTACCGCAGTAAATGGAAGCGCTTTTCCGTTTGGGCGGAGCATCATAATGTGGACCCCTTCATTGCTCCACTAACGTCAGTTTTGGACTTCTTACAGGGCTTTTTCAGCAAGGGGCTAGCTGTTCGACAGTCAAGGTACAATTGGCAGCCATCTCCCATTACCATGTAGGACACGAGATTGGTCCATTGATGTCAGCAAAACTAAGTAAAACCTTCCTCAAGGGTACCTTTTTGCTTATGCCCCCGATCAGAGAAGCCATACCCCCTTGGGATCTATCACTAGTTCTTCAGGCCTTGACTGCTTCCCCCTTTGAACCAGCTGCCTCTGCTGATCTTAAATACCTGTCTTGGAAAACAGCTTTCCTCGTAGCCATCACCTCTGCGAAAAGAGTTTTAGAACTTCAAGCTCTTTCCGTAAAATCTCCTTATTTGGTTTTTCATCAGGATAGAGTGTACCTCAGGACCAGTCCATCTTTCCTACCTAAGGTGACCTCGGAAACCAATATCAATCAGTCCATCAGTCTTCCTGTTTTCTTCCCTAATTACCAGAATAAAGGAGAATACAAGCTGCACTCGTTAGATGTGCACAGGCAGCTGCATTTCTATATTCATAGGACTGCTGGTCACAGACAATCTGATCAGCTGTTCGTCTCCTTTTCTAAATTCAATTTAGGTAAAGCTGTTTCGAAGGTCACCTTTATCACACTGGATTTCCCAATGTATCCGTCTAGCTTATGAGGCTTCTGGGAGGCCCACACCTCAAAGGGTCCGTGCTCACTCCACTCGTTCCATATCTACTTCTACTGCATTCATATCTAGAGTCCCTTTGGATGATATTTGCTCGGCTGCCACTTGGGCCTCATCTCATACCGTTATTCACCACTACAAGCTGGACGTCACCTCCAGAGGTAGAGCATCCTTTGGCTCCGCAGTGCTCCGGAACATCCTTCCATGATGGCCGCCCAAGATTCAGGTAGCTGGGGACTCTGTCCCACAGGTTGCTGACAAATGAAGTCCCTACTTCAGATTAAGAAGTTATGTACTCACCATAACGTTCCATCTGAGTAGGTGTCTTCATTTGTCTGCAGCCATCCCCCCCTCCTTCCCCCTGGCCTTCAGAAGAATTAGATCATAGTATTATACCTGCCTTTTCCTTTTTGGGATAACTTTTTCAGGTATATAGGAGGGCAAACTTGATCTGAGGTCAATTGGGGTTGGCAGGGGATTATGGGTTTTGGGGAGGAGCTTGGAGCTTGGATCCATAGCTGTATAAATAATTGCCGGCTCGGATCCTATATCGGATCCAAGACCCACAGGTTGCAGACAAATGAAGACACCTACTCAGATGGAACGTTATGGTGAGTACATAACTTCTTATTACAGATATCCATGTCAACTGTGTATATTGTTTGGGAGCCTTGCAACTTCAGGAAAGTTGCTCCATTTGTCATTCCTTCTCTTCCAGGGTTCTTCCGGCGAGAGAGAAACTTAATTGATAGAGGACTAGTCAAACCGTCATTTCAGGAAGCTTTGAGTGACCAGGACAGGTCTAGTAAATCTTCCAAAGTCTTCTAAGGCTTCTACTTCGGAAGTAAAAAAAATAAAAAAAAACAATCGACGTCAGCTCCACAGCCCACGGAGCCAAGCGTCTTGTTTTTTTGGAGTCAGTCCCCAGCCCTGGAACCGGTATCCGAGGTACTTAAATCGCCAGTCCTGCAATCAGTGCCTCCATCCATTCATCTCGGTCCTCGGTAAGCCTTTCCGATTTGGATGTGGATCATGTAGTGCAGAAGTTGTGACAGGCACCGGCGTTTGCAAAATTTTTATCGGCTGTGACCCAAACGGTTTTGGAACCGAAGACTGTATTGTCATCTACTTCTTTTCTTCCTCCAAGCCATACCGGTCCTTCGGAGCCGGAAAAGTTGGACTAGATGAATTTTTGAGCCTTCAGAGCCGACGCCTGTTCCAGTGTCATTGGTCCCATTTACTCGGACGTCCTCGGTTCCGATCGAGGAGTCTAGGAGCCGACGCTCTCCAGTCGGACTGACTTGTCGGTTCCGACTTTGCCTCTTGGGGCTTCGGCTTGGATGAGCTCTGCTCCTACTTCTGGTTCAGAGCCTACTGTCCCGGTGATGGGGGGATTGATGGTTTCCTCTGATCCATCGGTCCCTTCTCATCGGAGCAGAGGTGCCTTCGAAGCCATGAGGAGAGTTATGTCTCCTAAGACATCTACAACTTCAGGTCCAGCTACCTTCTCCCCAAAAGCACCTGTGTCTGCTTCTGTTTCACAGATCCTTTAAGCGTAGAGACCCAGAGCCTCAGGAAGCCCCATTGGGTGTCCCCTGCTCTTCCGAGACCTCACCAGAAGTTCACACTGATGAGGTACCCAGGAAGAGAATTTGTAAGAGGAAGCATTAGACTCCCCTCAGGAGTCTCTCACATCTGATACCTACTTGGATGAATCAGAAGGGTCCCCACGGTCCCCCTCTGAGGATATCGCTTTTACTGAGATATTAGAAATCCTTAGGCAGAGGGGTGACTGGCAGTCCACCAAACCCTACTGAAGACAAGTCGGTTCTCCTGAAGGCTTTTGGGTCTCAACCCCCCCCCACCTCTTAAGTGGCTCCGCTGTTCGATGACCTCATGGAGCTGGTCTCACGAAGGGCATGGGAGTCTCCGGACACCATGGAGCCTTTCCCCAGGAGGCCTAATAAATTTATTTCTGCCCCCCCCCCCAGGAAAAGTCTTTTCTTACCAAGGGGAGTGCCAGTTGATGCCATGGTGGTGGCGGCAGCCACCAAAAAGGAGACATCGGAAACTTCTTCCTCTATCCATCCTCCTAACAGAGATTAGGATTATGGATAGATACAGAAAGTGCACTTACAGTTCAGCGACTTTTGCCCTGCGTTCACTGAACTATCTCACTCATTTTACGAGACTGCAAAGAGATCTCCTAAAAGAGCTTGGAGATGCTCTTCAGGGCACAGTAGCTGCAGGAGCTTCAGACAAAGCCGCGTCCCAGCTTGCTACCCTCAGTTCCATAGTGAACTTGTCCATGCGCCTCATTTCATATGCAGCTGATGGAACGAGTAGGGCAGTGTGTACAGAAATTGCTCTTAGGAGACATTCCTGGATGCGCTTGTGTTCCTTCGTGGAGCCCTTTGTCATCCTTTGTCAACACCCCTTTTGATGGCTCGTCCCTTTTCGGGCCCAAAGTTAAGGAAACTTTGACCAGGTGGAACAGGGAGGAGAGACTCTTGTCTGCCGTCGGAGTCCATTTTTCCACCCCTACCAGACCCTACCCCAAGGGTCAAAGGGGAGGAAAGATGTGGTTCCAAAAAGCCCAAGGAGCCTTTCAGGACACATGTGGTGAACCCCCCTCCAGAAGAAGAGGAGGGGGCAGTAATGGAAGCAACCGCCCTCGCAGCAGAGGGGTCCACAAAACCAGGGCGACAGAGAACAGTTCTTTGGGAAGCCCTACCAGCCCTCCTGAAAGGAGGCCCAACTGTCCTTCTCTGGAGGCAGTAAGAGGTCGCTTATCTTTGTATCCAGACACCTGGCTCAGAATAACAAACGACAACTGGGTACAAAGTATAGTTTTCCGGAGGATATTTTATTCTTTTCGCCACACCCCCTCCACTGACCAGAAAAATCCTGGACGTTCCACCCAGTTACAGGGAACAAGCAACAGTAGAGGTCCAGCTGTTGCTAGGAAAAAGTCATCCAGCCAGTCCCAGCAGACCAGATAGGAACTTGCTCAAGATTCTTTTTAGTTCCAAAAAAGACAGGGGACTGGAGACCTATTTTGGACCTCAGCAGACTAAACAGATCTGTCAAGAAAGAGAAGTTCCGGATGGTCATTCTTCAGTCGATTCTTCCCTTCTTAGGGAAAGACAATTGGATGTGCTCGGTAGATCTCCAGGATGCATACTACCATATAAAAATGGCCAGACCATCCAGGGATCATCTGCGCTTCCGGCCGGGAGCCAATCATTACCAGTTTTGAGCCCTACCCTTTGGTCTCACTACACCCTCCAGACTGTTCAAATGTATAGCAGTGGTCATGGTTCACCCAAGACGTTTAGGATTCCAGATGTTTCTGTACCTAGACGATTGGCTACTCACCGCCACCACCAGGCATCAGCTTATACAAGCCAGGGACACCACTCTTTCTCTCTGCAGTCATCTGGGTATTGCAGCAAATTCATAAAAATCTGCATTGTCGCCATTGCAACATATTGTTTTTATCAAAGCAGAATTGGACACCACCACCACTTTACGATTTCCAGCAGAAAGAATCTTACTACTCCGTCAGCAGGTTTACAATAGCATATCCAAAGACAAGGCTCCAGCATCAGAAGTACTAAAATTGTTAGGCATGATGGGAGCTGCAATATTAGCGATACCGTTGGGTCACATGCAGATTCTGCAGTGGCTGTTATTCACTCAATGGTCTTACCAAGAGCTCCCAATGTCTCATCTCATAATGATCACAAACACATGCAAAAAGGATCTTCAGTGGTGTTTGACCTCTCTTCATGTAACAATATGGTCCCTTTTGTTCTACCCCCACCAACAGCCACACTGACCACGGATGCTTCCCTGAAAGGGTGGGGGGGCATTTTCAGGGAAGAACAGCCCAAGGCACATGGACCGAACAGGAGACACATCTGTGTATCAATGTCCTGGAGATGAGAGTGGTACTTTTAGCATTGCAGTACTTCCAGGATTCTCTTCCTCTGGGAACAATTGCTATTCAGACGAACATGTCAGTGGTCTGGTACTTGGACAAACAACCAGGTCCTACCCCCTTTGTCGCTAGGCCCTAAGAGTATGGCAGGGAGCTACATCCACCCAGCGCTTTATGTTAGCAATGCACATCCTGGGGAAATCCAACATGATAGCAGACAAACTGAGCAGAGCAATTGTGTTGCCTCATGAATGGTCCCTCAAGAAAGAAATAGTGGAGAGAATTTTCCACAGGTGGGGCCAGCCTTGCTGCGACCTTTTTGCCAACCACATGAACACAAAATGCAAAAGCTACTTTGCCCTGATTCCCCCTCCGGGAGAAGCCCCAAGGGACGCACTTGTACACGATTGGCCTCCAGATCTCATCTATGTATTTCCACCAATTCCCTTGATACCCAAAGTATTACAGAAAGCAAAAGCCCTAGGAACGACCATCATTCTAATAGCCCCTCATTGGCCTTGTCAGATTTGTTTCCCCTTCCTTCGACTTCATCAGTTGGAATACCCTTGGATTCTGGACCCAGTTCCAGATCTTCTGACGCACTCGTCGGGGATCTTAATCCCTCTCGTCAGTCCCTGAAATTGACAGCTTGGCTGCTCCCAATTCCCAACATAGCCAGGTTCCATAACCTCTCAAATGAAATGCAGCAGATTCTGATATCTTCTCATATGTCCTCTACTAGGAAGCTATATCTTAGCAAATGGAAATGATTTTCTATATGGGCCTCTCAAAATAACATTGATCCCTACCACAAGCCCCTATTGCCTCCATATTAGAGTTCTTGACTATGCTTTTCAGTAAAGACGCTGTAGCAGCAACAGTTCGGGTTCAGCTTGCTGCTATCTCTTATTTTCACCTTGGCTTTGAAGGATTGAACATAATGCCACACAAACTATCCAAAGCCTTTCTGAAAGAGACTTTTCATCTCAGACCACCTGTGAAAACCCCTTATACCCCATGGAATCTAAATGTTATGCTTTCACGCATTATTCTCCCATCTTTTGAACCATCTTCCTCGTGAGATTTGAAATATTTGTCACTGAAGACTATCTTTTTAGTAGCCATCACTTCTGCCTGTAGAGTGTCAGAGCTTCAGGCCATGTCCATAAAGCCTCCTTATTTGATTTTCCATGCTGACAGTCTCTCCCTGCGAACAAATTCTTCATTCTTGCCCAAAGTTTGTACTGAAACTAACCTTAACCAGATTATAGATTTGGCAGTGTTCTTTCCCAAGAACTATTTACTATTAAATATAACCTTGATTTGCATCTTTTTACTTAACCAATTATAAGACTATGGTGAAAAATAAGCATAATGTATTAAATAACTATTTGCTGCAATTGTTATCCCAATATGTTTTGCAGCCTAAGATATGGTTTGATGGTTATAAATTCATTAATAGTAATATAACAACTAGTATAAGGAATTTTAATAGTAATATAGTTATATAGTTGTTACATGTATTTTAAAATATTTTTTATCACTTACATATATATACAAACATATAAGCACAATATATATTTTATATAGGTAGATATTTGTGTTAAATGTATGTATGAATGACTAAGGTAGAAGTCACAAATGTTATTTTGTGCCGTTTTAAATACAAGTAGAGCCACAGCTTGGTGTAATTATGTAATTATTTAATTAACTAGATGACTAGTATAAAACTGTGTGATTACCAACACTCTGAGGAAGTCTATACGACGAAATCTAGGTCAGTGTTGGTTAATTGTTGTGCCTTGTTGTTAATAAACCTTTTGGAGGAACTTCGTGCCTTCGTGGTTCATTTCTATCTGTAACACTGTTTCCGCTTCTGTACTAATTAATGTTTATATTTTTTCTGTATCGCGTTGGAGCTTTTCTGCCTGGGCCTCCACTGAAAATGGGCTCTTTTAGGCCCAGTGGACTTATCCTGGTAAACAAATGCAATAAATAAATATATTCAAAAGAATGTCATCTATAGTATGTCGGAGTAGTAGATTTTTATCAGAATCGTTGATTTGTCAGTATTAACGTGGAATGTAAATTGCCTTAGAGGTGTAGACAAAAAGCAAATAGTCTTGAATTATATTAAGAAATGTAGCCTAAGATTTCAAAATAAGCACACTTAGAGATGTATTTAGATAAAAAATAACGTAAATTTGACAAAGTAAGGATTTTAGGGTGGACATTCAGCAGAACATCAAGAACAATGAAAGGGGGAGTAATATTTATTGCCAGAGGGGTCCCAGTAATGATAGAAGAGGACAAAGGTACAGTAATGGTAGATTTGAAGTAGTAGTAAGGGTTATTTGCAGGGGAGAAGGATTATGTTGGCCTTTATTTTTATATCACCTAAAGTTGCTAGTATGGAGGTGAAGACAATTTTGGGAGAAATAAGATTTCATCAAGGAATATTTATGAGTGGATACTGAATCCTGTTTTGCAATATTAAGGATTTATCTATGGGTTCTAGAAGGGAAGATGTAAAGAGTAGGATAGATTTCTGAAGAAGTATGATAATGTTTAGTATGGAAGATGTGAATGTGAGGAATTCTTCAGCTAGAAAAGTGTTAATTGCCAAACTGGAGTATACTCTCCCCTTTTAATGCTTCATTCCAGCAGCAGATCATATCGACTGCAACTAGCAGAAAAAGTATTCCACCTTGTATTATTAGCTGATAATCATACACATCATTGCGACCTAAAGGGTTTCCAGTGGTTGATACTAGAGTAGAGTCATACGTCTACTCAGTACACAAATCTACCAAATGATAATTCTTAGCCAGTATGCAAACATACTTTGAGTATCTCTATCATCAAACCTAGGTTTGACTCAGCACAGCTTTTATCAAACTTGGACTGGCTATTTGGCAGTCTGACCTCCTACATCAGATTGTAACATATGTTGGAAGGTTCAAAACAAAGCTGAAATTACATCTTCAGAAAGAGTTTACTTGTACTTGCTTTCAGGACAGAGGTTAACAAAACATAATACCAAATCTTTACAGCAATTGGCATGTTTCTTTTACATTTTACATTCCCTAGGACAACTTCCTGAGTTGAAGATCAAAAGTGTATTTATCATGAAATTGTGTGTATGTCATTACTCATTCAGATTGTTGAACCATTTTGTGCAATTGCTCGATTACTTGCTTTCTTCTTCTGAACTCTGCTTTTCATCCGTTTTCCATATTTGACTTCATTGTACCCAAATGTAACCTTTTTGTTTTTTCTACTTAGTCTGAACCCAGGTCATGGCTGAAAAGGGTCTGTGGGCCAGTTCTTTTATCTTGATTTCAAATTACAGTAAATAAATAAATAAGCACAAACTCTGACAGAAAGATACAATAACTGGTCTAGACTTGGTAGAAATTGTATTTCACAGAAGCATGTCTTTTTACTTGAAGCTATGACAGCCTTCCAATAACTGTATCAGATCATGCAGCAGTAAAAAGTAAGATAAAGATGCTGTGTAATAAACTGTGAACTTGTTAATACTGTTCGATTGCTTTTATATAAATGTACATTTGTCTATGTCACAAGTGATAATTCAATAAAGTTGCTTAAAAAAAGATGCCAAGTAATGTTAAAAATGAGATACTGCCACCTTCATACTTATCTGTTAAAAAGAGAGGAATTGGGTAGTGGATATAATTCAGGAATATTAAGGAAGATACAAGTTATTTCAGGAGGGATAGCTAACGAGTGGGATAAAATGTAATAGGAGTTGAAAAACTTGATAGAAATAAGAATGAAAGAGAGGAGAAAGTATTAATAGGAATTGTTTAGAGGGTCTGACAAAGGTTAAATTTTTGCAGAAAAAGAGGAATCTTTCAGAACAGAAGAATATCAACTACAGAGTCCTAATGGGAAAGTAAGGTACTTGGATAATATGCATGAGTTTAAGAAGGTTATTGTTAAGGGTGTGGAAACTTTTAGCATAGCAGTGTAAGGTAGAAAGAGTTACACGAACTCAAGGAACCTGAGAAAAGAAAAAAGAAATATGTAACGAGAGCACCTATAAGCGGTATTAGAGATAGTTTGGAAATTTAATGAAAGTCTGTATAAAAAAGCAGAGGAATGGAGAAACCAAGTCATTTGTGGAAAGCAGAGAAATGGAGAAACCAAGTCCTTTGTGGATTAGGCAGTAGTCACTTTTCCTTCTCTCAAAAAAAACCCAGCCATGTCTTAAAGCTTTGAGGCATTGCCATAGATGGAGCTCCACTGAGGGAGCAGGGGATTTTTGCAGAGCGTAGAATTCTGAGAACAGGCTCTGACTGTTTATTTTTCAAAGTGCTGTACAGCTTTGTTTTTCCTTTGAACACTAACAGAGTTTTTTTTTCACTGTTTTTTTTTTTTTTTTTTAAGGAGGCAGTTATGTTTTTATTTCATCATGCACTTAATTGACCTCAGCATGCACATCCAGTGTGTCAGATTTTGGAAGGTGACTCTTAAGGTCATGCCTCTGCTGGCAATGGGTGTCAGGCTGATGCTGCTAGACATGATGGATGTCAGTTGACACATCACTGTTTGGGGTTCACACAGGAGATTCCTTTGTTTTTTTTTTTTTTTTTTGTGTGTGTAGACTTTACTTCTGAATAAATGTGTTGCTATTTACTCATTTTCTTTCCCATTGTTTACCAGGATCCATTGTGACAGAGGGTTGGTTTGCAGGAGATGGGACATTTCCTTTCTCAAATGACTACCTCCTGGCAACCCCATCTCCAGCCTCCCAGGTAACAACTCTTCAACTCTTACTCAGGTTTTTCTTGTTTTACAAGCAATGATGTTTACCATAAACCTGGATAAGGACTCTCTTGTCTCAGTAGAGAGGGTTCCTTTCATCAGGGTGGGTTTGGATACTTTTAATTATCAGTCATTCCTTCCTGCAGAGTTCTCAGAAAGTCAGTATTGTGGCAGCCTTGGTAAAGTTGTAGAAGTGGGTGAAAGTACAAATATTTCTACCCCTCTTGGGCCTTTTGTCAGCCAGTATATTAATAGTCCCTTTCACTCACCTACACAAGAGGGCATTTAAGTTCCAGTTGCTGCACACTCATGCCTTCATGGTCCTTCTTCTAGTCTCAAACCCCTGTCAAAGGGCAGTGCACATCCTCTCACTGATATGAGCTTACTTCTCTTGCAGCTGAGCCTATTACAGTTTCTTTTGGCAGATGCATTTCTGGTGAGTTGGGCACTCCCACATTGGCTTTTCTCTAGTGTAGGGATAATGGAGCTCCCACAAAAATGGAGGTGATGTAAATCTGCTTGAATTCAGGATTGTCTTTATTGTTCTAGGATATGTAGGCAGGCAACCAGATGTATGGTATTGAAGAAGCATGGTGACATGCACTCATATCCCCTCCTCCATGAGGAATTGCTGGTCCGGCAATGAGTTATAGAGCATGTAAATTGAAAAAAGAATGCCACGACCATCGAAAAAGACGCTGCATAAATTACTGTAATACCATAGAGCAAGCACTTTCGTCCCATTACCTAAGGGACCTTTTCTTGGTCCTTTTTGTTTTGGGGAGTTATAGATAATGATGCCTTTGTTATAACCAGTCACATCTCAAGGGAAGTGAGTATACTGTCAGACTGTCTCAGCCGTAGTTCTAAACCTCTTCTGGGGTGTGAATTAAGAGAGAACTGTTGGCTAAGATATTTAAAAAGTCAAATCCCCTGAGATTAGCCTGTACATCATTTAGAATTATGTGTTTTCCCCCATTCTGTTTGGTTCAGTAGACAAGGGGGAGTTAGTTGTAGATGTGTTGTTCTTAAATTCCAGTATATCTTTCCACCTTTTTCCTGGATTTCCATTTTGCACTTCTTAGTAAATATCAGAGAAGGAAGAAAAAAAATCATTATTTTTCCCTATCTTTGCTGACAGTAAATGAATCAGTAAATAAATAGGGGTGTGATTTCAAGGTGTCATTTTGCTCTGAGGATTCTGACAACAAAAGTTAATAAGTAACTAATAAGGACATGATTTAAAGCTTCATCAAAGGCATTACTTGATTGGGGCAACGTCTGACTTCCTCTGGACATGGCTTCTCCTCTAGCTTACTTGCTTTTCTAACAGAAGTTTCAGAGGTCTTTGAAACTTCCAAAAAAACCTTCCATGTGTCTGACTTACTTTGCCAAGTGAGTGAAGGTCTTGTTCTGGGCAGAAAGGTAGTCTTTACAGGTTCAGCTAGTTAACTTGCAGGTAATTCAGACTGACCTCAGGCATCTGCTCAACTGGAATCTTAAATATACTGTAGTTAAGATACAGTTTGACTTTTTTTACATTATGATCCTTGAGGAGAGCAAAACTGATGACCATCACCAGCTTCTCAACTAGTCCTTTAAGGTTGTTCTACATTCCCCATCTCTGAAAGTCTCTTCTGTTCCTTGGAACTTGAATGTCCTGATAGCTGTGATTGTCCAGACTAGTGCAGAACTCCATCAAATCATATCTCACAGTGGACACTGCTCTTGGTGGCTATTGCCTGTGGATTCTAGAGCTCCAGGTCCTTATTTGTAGCAAAACCATCTGGTCTTTCATGGTGATACGGTATCCTTGTGTACTAAACCTTGGTTTCCTCCCAAATGTGACATTAGAACTGTCCTTAAAACTAGTTTATTATACTTTCTTTCTTGGGTTAGGGTCTTGGGGAGAAGGAGCTACTTAATAAGTCTTTGATGTGCACTGACAGCTCAAGTTCTGCATGAAGCATGGTGCCTCATTTCAAGAAAGACCAGTTGTTTACTTCTGTTTTCTTTATTGAAAAAGAGTATGTTGTAGTTAAGCAAAACAACTCTGTCCAAACTGATAACTAATCAGAAATATTTTTTGCCACCATGTGATGAATTGCCTCTTGGAAGTTGCTTCTAAAGGCCATTCTGTCAGGGATGTAGCTGGTTTAAAAAATGTCCACTGAGGCAAGGGCTCACCCAAAAGATGCTTTATTCCAACAAAAAATTCACAACCTTCACCACAGCTGACCTAGGTTTCGTCTGTATGACTTCATCAGAGTGTGGTGAAAACGGCAGCCTATAAATGCAACAATCTCAATTAATGCATTTATTAAATAATTAACTAATTAATCAATTTATGAATAAGTTAAACTCTAAAATAAAAGTGAAAATAGTAATAAACACGTATATGCCATATTAAAATTGAAATTAAAAAAAGATGGTTCATTTAAAATGTAATATAAATAAATATGAAAAAATAATGTAAAAATTTAATTTTATCCCCATACTACATTTAATTTATATATAAACTACATATTATTTAAACATGGAAATGAAAAATGTGCAGCATACCCAATAAACAAAAAGGCTTCAGCCTCAACATGTTAAAAACCTAAGTTTCAACAGGGGTTTGAGCGACACACACTCGTTCAAACCAGGATAAATGTAAGCCTGAAGTCTTAGTTGCCATTTTAACTCACAAACATCAAGATGGCAATCTAAGACCCTTCCATTTTGGTCCTTAATCTGTTGTTGTACAACAAAAAACTTGAAATGATGATCTTCATATGCCATGATGTGCCTAGCTAAAGAATTAGTCACTTTTTTATGTTTAATGTCTAAAATGTGCTCATTAATTCTCTCCCTGAACTTCCTACAGGTCTTGCCAACATAAAATGCCGTGCACACCTGACATTTGGCAAGATAAATCACATTTTGAGAATAAGTCAAAATGGCCCATAAATTTAATAGAGGTGTGGTTAATTTTGATTTGTTTACCTGTTATTAAAATGTGTCTGCACGTCATGCATCTCCCACATTTAAAGTTACCCAAGTTTTTGTTGGTCCTAATTTCAACCGGCTTAGTACTATTCTCAAAAATTTCTTTTAAACTTTTATCCTTTCCAAAAATAAACTTGAGTTTGTGTGTAGCCAACCTAGAAAATTCATCCAATTTGAAAAGGATTCCCAGTATTTTTCAATTATTCTAATAATGTACTCTGCATCCGCATTGTAAGTTAATATATATAAAAAATGTTCCTTGAATGGAACATTACTACTCACACCTCCATTTAAAACGTTAAAAAATTCTTTTTCACTGTTTAAAATAGGTACATAAAGGCCGCTGTCCCTTTTAATTTGAACCTCACGTCTAATTTCTTCACACATGTATTTAGGATACCCTCTATTCAAAAATAATTTCATCATAAAGTCCAACTCGACCTGGAAGTCCACGTCCTCACTTACCATATGGGCTGCTCTTACCATTTGCCCCTTGATAATGGATTTCTTTTGATGGACTGGATGCCAACTATCAAAATGTAAGTATGAATTGGAGAACGTGGGCTTCTTGTAAATTTTAGAGATCAAACATTTCTTTGTCCTATCAAAAATCAACCTAATATCCAAGTATGTGATGTTGTTATATTTAACCTCATGTGTAAACTTTAAAAACCACACTGTTTGATTAATGTATCGAATAAATGCCTCTAACATGTTTTTGTCCCCTTGCCAAATAATAAGGATGTCGTCTAAAAAACGTGCATAAAATTTAATATGTGAACTAAATTCGCAATCCAATACAAATTTAGATTCCCAATAGGCCATTATATAGTTAGCATATATGGGAGCACAAGCTGCCCCCATAGCTACCCCTGTGAATTGTCGAAATAAGTGTTCTTCAAAGGACAGAAAATTGTTTTTTAAGACTGTTTCCATTAATCTGACATATAAATTAATGGTGTGTTGTTCATAAATGCCCGTTGCAAAAAGTTGTTCTTCCAACCACATTAGCCCCATATCATGTGGTATACATGTAAACAAATTAATGACATCAATAGTGACAAAACAAATATCATTCTGAAAGTCCAGTTTTTTAATTTTATCAAGTAAATGCCACGAATCCCTAGTGATTTGAGGAAACTTCTGTAATCCTGGTTTTAATTTTGTGTCCAAAAACTGACTAATAAATATAGTTTTACTTCTCTTCCCATCAACTATAGGCCTAAACTTGACATTGTTTAGGCCTTTATGTATTTTGGGAATTCCAAAAATTCCACTAACCACTGGTGCATTGTTAGACATAAAATTGAATTCTTTCTCATTTATTTCACCTTGAAAGAGCATATCATCTAAAATCAATTCAACCTTTTTTATAGGCTATGTTAATTTCATTTCTGCTTGTTTCTATATAATTGTCACTTATAAGCATGGCTAAAATCTCACTCACATAATCGCCTTTGTCAACTATAACAACTCCACTACCCTTTTAATTTCAATTTTAATATGGCATGTACGTGTTTATTACTATTTTCACTTTTATTTTAGAGTTTAACTTATTCATAAATTGATTAATTAGTTAATTATTTAATAAATGCATTAATTGAGATTGTTGTATTTATAGGCTGCCTTTTTCACCACACTCTGATGAATTCATACAGACGAAACCTAGGTCAGCTGTGGTGAAGGTTGTGAATTTTTTGTTGGAATAAAGCATCTTTTGGGTGAGCCCTTGCCTCCGTGGACATTTTTTACAAGTTTCATTTTTGTTCTTTGGTTTGGAATGTAGCTGGTTTAAGTGGCTCTTTCAAAAAAATGGATCCATTGCAGGCATGTACCCTGTATTATTGCTTGGACTGTGATTTCATGGGTTTGGCCTCCTTTATCACCTTAGAGTGGCTGCACGTTACCTTCTGGGGGAGATTTATGTGGTCGCTCTTTTATTCTTCATACTAGTTACCTACTGTAGGAAGACTTTGAAGTCACATATATCAGATATATCCTAATCCTAGTAGTTGCATTTTGATAATACCATGTACAGCAAGTGGTTGTTACCCTCCCAACATTTTCCTCTGTTTGTATCGCCTCTTATTCCAGCAAAAGTGGATGGATTTTCCTGTAAGTCAGGCAAGTATAATTTTATATTTTTTATGTGCTTTCCAGCTGTGCTGAAGGCAAGGTGATGAAACTGAGATGCCCATCACCTGTGCATGCCCTCATGGCTAGGCACGTGTCATTGTCAGGTAAGCTGGCTGGAGGTTTGTATGCCTCCAAGAAAGGGAACTTGAGATTTTCAGACTTTTGCTAAGCTAAGTAATACCCAAGGAAGATATCATTCAACCTTTACTTATTATAGAAGGCCTTCTCACACATTAGCTGATATGGTAGGTAAGTATCTGTTATTGCTAATACTTTGATATGGATTAAGATAATGCAGTAGATAACTGATTTTTCTTCACTGGATTTCATTGCATCCCTCCCATGCCTCTTCCGTATTCCTGTCCAGAGGAGATGACTTTCATATTTCTCATTTTTGTTCCATTATTGTTGCTCATGTACTTATTGACCAGTGGTTCAAACTGGAAAACAGTGATGCAGATTTAGCTTCCTCCTGCTATCTACCTAAGTTATACTGATGTTCATATTTTTTTCTTGACATATTGTCTCCTTTTACTTGTTTACATTTCAGGTTTTGTTTATATTCAGTAATATTGCTGGCTTTGACTTCTGTCAGGACCTTCAGGGGTGTTTTAGTCTTTCTTGCAACTTTAGCATCCATAGATTGTTGGTGTCATGGCCCCAATTACTTGTTTAGCTTGTTTCTGTAACCCATTATCATCATTAATGTTTCTGCTTTGGAGGTAATCCGCTTCTGAAAGCAGGACTTTTTTGTGTGATGTCCTTCAAGGATGCATCTGCAGTCATAACATATGGGTTGTCCTGCCTCAGGCAGCCCTTCGGTCGGCCGGATTCCAAAGTCTGGGTCTGGCCTCGGCTGATGTCGCTCTTTCCCCGACGTCAGAGCGTTTGGGGTATAAAAGCATCAGCCGACGCCATTTTCCTCAGTCTTTCTTGCCGCGCGGTGCCCGAAGCAGAAGCTGTTCGCAAGTGCCGGTCGGTCAGATCCAGTGATTTCAGCTGCCGAAGACTTCGAAAAAAGCTAAGTACCCCATTGGGGACTCTTTCTTGCCTCAGCCGATGTCAGACAAAGTAAATAATTGTTTAACTTGTGGGAAACAAATACCTCATAAGGATTTCCATTCTTACTGCCTTCCTTGCTTAGGCCCAGACCACGACGTATCGGCCTGTTTAGCCTGTGCCTCCTTCAATCGACGAACTCTTAGACGTCGGTCGGAGTTTGCAGAGGAATTTTTTGGAGCCGCTTTTGCTTATAAAATGCCGTCGGAGACTCCGACTTCGCATATGGTTAAAAAACGCAAAGAAAAGGACCGACACTCGCGGCCCGCGGTTTCGGCTGAAACCACGGCTAGGCCTACCGCAAGTGTCTCTGTTTCGGCCGAAACCGAGTCCTCGGCTATTCCTTCTTCCGAAACCATACTTCCGACTACCGAGGCCCGAGAGGCCCCGGCTGAGTCGGCTTCAGAACTACCTACCGAAGCTAGTGTTCCGGAATTGTCTGACACCATACCTTTGGACATTTCTACCCCTGCACGTGGGGCAGCTAGGCCCCCTGCTTCCATGTCCATTAAGGCCTTTTCAAGGGCTAAAGCTGCCAAACTTTCAAAAGCTTTGCCTGCCAAATCTACCTCCCAGAGGCCTTCCTCTAGTTCACAGATCCTCAGCCTTGCTGAGGACCTTATTTCCTTAATTAGGTGTTCACAACCTCACCCAGACCGGGCCTCTCAACCTCCTCCAGACAAAAGGCCCAGGACTGACCCCTCTGATCCACACTCCTCAGATGATTCCACGGATGGATCTGAGTTGTCAGACCACCAGGAAGGGGCCTACTCGCCTTATGAGGATTCAGATGCAGAGGAATCTATCCCTTCGGCCTCCCCTCCTGAAGAGTTTTCCTTTGGTGAGACTCTACACTCCATGAGAGAGCATTTTCAATGGCAAGGTCAGGATTTCTCTGATTCTAGAAAAAGATTTAAGGACCTTTTTGCATTTGCCTCAGCATAGGCCTTTAGCTATACCTCCTGTTCTGAATGTAGTTGATGATGTGTACAATGATGTCAGTACAGCCCCTGATACTCTCCCTCCGGCCCCTGCCAAACCTGACAGATACTACAGGGTCCCGGATTCTCATTTCCATTTGTATAAAGCCCATTCTGCAGACCCAGAAACTATTTCTCAGGGCCCTAAAGGGGTTGCGGCCGCTACTGCCAAAAATCCTCTACCCTCTGACAGAGAGTCTAGAGCTTTAGAGAGATGGGGAAAGAAGGTGTATACTTCTGCAACTCTTTCTGTCAGGGCATTAAACTGTCAATTTCATATGATACAGTACCAGGAGTATTTGTTAGATGAACTGAATAAGAAACTTTCTTCTCCTGAACCCCTAGACCTTAAATCCCTTCAGGATTTGGTACACAACTCACAACAGGTTAGTAATCATTTCTTAAAATGTGGCTATGATGCACTGGAGGCTTCATTTAGATCAGCTATGACTGGGGCAGTTATTCGTAGGCATGCCTGGCTGAAGGAGCAATCTTTGCCAGACCATGTCAAAGCTAAGCTCCTGGATGCTCCAATGGAGAAACAAAATTTATTTGGCTCCTCTGCTCAGGAGATCTTAAAAAAGGTTGAAGAAAAGGCAAAATCTGTGCAAACAGTTAAAGAATTCCTGCAAGTTTAACCACAGAGATTCAGCAGAAACTGGCCTACTAAGAATTGGTCCTTTCCAGACTCGGACAGAGCCCAGAGAGGCAGGAACAGGCGCCCTTGAGGCAGAGGTCAATCTAAGGGCTCCTACAGAGGCCGTCAGTGGCAGCCTGCCAACCAGAGGAGTAGTGCAACAACAACAACAACTACTACTACTACTACACCAGGACAGGGTCAATGACTTAACTCTGATTCCGCCTACCAGGGATCAACTATAAGCACCCTTGGGCAGAAAGCTGGCTTTATTCTAAAAAAACTTGCATTATATCACAAAGGATACATGGACACTGCAAATAATAGACAAAGGATACAGGTTCCACTTTCACACTTTGCCAGAAAGAGGCGGAATGCCAAACCTTCCACCAAATCAGAGGGCAGAGGCTTTAAAACAAATCAGCAATTTACTTCAGATGAAAGCTATAGAAAAGGTACCATGTTCAGAACAAGGCCAATGATTTTACTCCAGACTATTCCTTGTACCAAGAAAGGAAAATCAATGGAGGCCTATTCTCGACCTGTCCGCACTGAACACTTATCTCATTGTGCCAAAATTCAAAATGCTGACCCTACAGCAACTTCTTCCCATGTTGGGCAAGGAGTCTTGGCTGGTGACTCTAGATCTCAAGGAGGCATACCTGCACGTCCCTATTCGACCAAACTGCAGAAGACACCTCAGATTTCTTGCAGGATCAGAGCATTATCAATTCTCAGCATTGCCCTTTGGCTTATCTACTGCACCCAGAGTATTCACAAAATGCCTGGCATCAGTAATTGCACATTGCAGGCTACAGGGAATCCAAATTTACCCATACCTGGACGACTGCCTAATACAAGCGGACAACAAGGCAAATTTGATAAAGGACTTGGCCTATGCCATACACCTACTGCAGAGCTTGGGATACACAGTCAACATCCAAAAGTCAAGACTAGTACCATCCCAAAGGATAACATTTTTGGGTGCAGATCTGGACACAACCACCCAAATGGGCTTTCTCACAGAAGAAAAACAAAAACAACTTCCAGATTACTTCATGATTCTGACAAGACAAACTCAGCTTACTGCAAGGAAAATCCTGCAGGCCCTGGGTTACATGGCATCCTGCATAATTCTAATACCACATGCCAGGCTGCATATGAGGAAATTACAATGGTACCTCCGGAGTGTATGGTCTCAGCACAGTCACAGTTTAGAAACCATGATACCAATCATTCCATGCCTTCAAAAGGAATTCCTGTGGTGGGCTCAGGCCTGCCAGTCCAACAGAGGGTTGCCTTTCAACAAACCAAAACCAAGGCAGACCATCACCACGGACGCCTCAGACCGAGGATGGGGAGCACACATGGAGGACAAATGTATCCAAGGCCTATGGCCTCAAGGACAGCTAAGCATGCACATAAACCAAAAGGAAATGCTGGCAGTGAGGCATGCAATAGAAGCATTCAAACCCTTCCTCCAACAAGGACACCTGCTAATAAGGACAGACAACACCACGGTCATGTGGTACATAAACAAGCAGGGAGGCACACATTCCTACCCTCTATGCCGGATGGCTATGAATCTGTGGGAACTATGCCTGAATCTCAATATCCAACTACAGGCACAATTCGTGCCAGGGAAAGAAAATGCACTGGTGGACAGCTTAAGCAGAACTACCATGGATGCACACGAATGGATGCTGCACCCAGACATCTTCCAACTCATAGCAAAGACATGGGGAATGCCGGAGATAGATTTGTTCGCCTCCCCACTCAACAATCAACTGAAGACATTCTGCTCAAGGACATACCACCCACAAGCTTGGAGGGTGGACTCTCTCTCTTTCAGCTGGAAAGCCCTAACAGTATATGCCTTCCCACCTCTCCCATTGATGTACAAGGTTCTACTGAAGGTCAGGGAGGAACAGCCAAAAGTGATACTAATAGCTCCGGACTGGCCAAGGCAACACTGGTATCCATTATTGAGAAGCATGTCTCAGACAAAATCATGGCCTCTCCCCCTATGGCCTCTTCTTCTGACGCAGAACAATTTCAAGACCCTGCATCCCAACTTGAAAACATTGCAGCTAACTGCCTGGAAAATTCCTTAAATCCCAATCAAACTATTTTATCTCAGCGGGTGAAGGACATTATCCTGGAGGCTCGCAGGCCTTCCACAAGGAAGACATACTCAGCTAAATGGAAGAGATTTCTCGTTTGGAGCACATCAAAGGGCACAGATGTCACAGTGGCAAACCTCACACATATCCTAGAATACTTAGCAGAATTGTTCCACAATGGCCTATCCTATTCTTCCATTAAGATTCATGCTTCAGCAATTTCAGCAGAATACAATATGGATCCACCTATCTTCTCACACCCTCTCCTCAGACAATTTCTGAGAGGGATCAAAAATATTAAACCTCCAAGAAGACCCCCTCTACCTGCCTGGGATCACAACTTTGTGCTGGAGAAACTGACACTACCTCCTTTTGAACCAGCAGCATCAGCGGATCTACAGTTTTTATCTTGGAAAACTGCATTCCTTCTGGCAATCACTTCAGCAAGAAGAGTATCTGAGTTACAAGCATTAATGGCAGTGCAGCCTTTTCTTATTTTCCACCAGGACAGGGTGTCACTAAGAACCAATCCTACTTTTATGCCAAAGGTGGTATCTAGGGTATCCTTGAACCAAGCTATTCACTTGCCTACGTTCTTCCCTAATCCACAGAATAGAGGGGAAAAACTTTTGCACACCCTGGATATACACAGACAACTACGCTACTACTTGGACAGAACAAAAACTAGCAGAAAAACTGACCAACTTTTTGTAGCATATGCAACTGGGGTGCAAGGAAGAGCAATTTCCAAACAGACAATTTCAAAATGGATAGGAAATTGCATTCGCTTTTGCTACTCCTTTCATGGAAAGACAGTTCCTGAAAATATCAGGCCTCACTCCACAAGGGCCACGGCCACCACTACAGCCTTCCTACGGGGGGGTGGCTACCAAGGACATTTTAGAAGCTGCTACTTGGAGCTCCGTGCATACATTTTCCAAGCATTACAATCTACCTTTATACTCTAGATCCAGAGCAGGGTTTGCAACTGCAGTCCTGCAGGGGATCTTAACTACACCATCCTTTTCTTAGTACCGCCTCCCCCAGATTGGCTATGGTATTCTACCCATATGTTATGACTGCAGATGCATCCTTGAAGGACATAGTACAGTTTTGTACCTACCATAAATGTAGATGTCCGATAGGTATGCATCTGCAGTCAGGATTACCCTCCCTCCTTCCCTTCTGTGGTATTCCTAGGGTGCTTACCCCTCTTTTAGCTAGCTGGGGGAATCTATTATGGTGTATTTGTTTGTTTATACATGTATATAATTTGCAAATGTTTGGAACTTTTCAGCATTTATCCAAATTTAGCCTTCCTAGAGGGCACCTGGCATCTGGGGCAAGAAAAGCTGAGGAAAATGGCGTCGGCTGATGCTTTTATACCCCAGACGCTCTGACGTTGGGGAAAGAGCGACATCAGCCAAGGCCAGACCCAGACTTTGGAATCCGGCCGACCGAAGGGCTGCCTGAGGCAGGATAACCCATATGTTATGACTGCAGATGCATACCTATCGGACATCTACATTTATGGTAGGTACAAAACTGTACTTTTTCAGTCTTGACGGTGTAATCAAGGAGTCTAAAACAAGCATGCTTAATACTGTATGCTTACAGTGTAGTCCTTCGTCTGTGCCTCATCTGTTTGCTTTACTGAAGTAACACCTGCAGTCAGCAGGGTAGTGATATTTTACAAAGATGGTAATGATGTGGTGTGGTGTATTGGAATGATCCATGGGATGCACAATCTGCTGTCTAGACAAAAGTGCATTTTTGAGCATGAGCATTAGAGTTGTGTGCATGTATTTTAGAAATGTTAGTTAAGTGCAATTAAACTAATTATATTGCAGTGACTTTGTAAAGGGGGGATAGCACCTCCCAACATCCCAACCTCAGTTACCATTAATAGAAATGTTTGCTGAGAGCTGGTGCACCTCCCTTCCAATGTATAATGAATGAAGTTATCACAGGGTAGTGTACCAGTTTTAGATGCCTGATGACATGAACTATTGACATTCTATCAATAGTTTAGCAATGTCATTTGCATAATTAAATGAACTTTTGCCATTTTTGGAACTCATTATTCTTTGCATTGGCTGACTACTTTTCATGTTTGTTTAATCACATTTGAATAGCCATGGAAACAGGAGCATGAATAAATGCCATGGCCAACATTAGTACCACTTAGCAAACATAACCTTCCCAGGCTTCCCCTCAACCCTGCTCCCCAGTAGTATATTGTCAATGTAGAATGGACATATTATTTGTCACAGTGAAAGAACTTCAAACTACTAGAGGGCTGTAGGTCACTATAGAGTCATTTCTTGAGTTTAATTTTTTTCTTTTAAATTATTCACCTCATTAACTCCTTTTGATGGCTTTGTCTCCTGCCTTTGATTTTGATCTGATGAAGTCCAGTTGATGAACGAAAGCACTTGTCATAAATAAAAGCGAGATTATTACGGTGACTAAGTGTATTTGAATTTATTTCTTCAGTACTTTTGTACAATAATAAATATTAACATCTGATGTTTTGGATTGTTTTGTTACTATTGCTTAAAATTCTAAATTTGAGTTTTTATTTTTCTCAAATAGTAAGAAAATGAAAGCAGTCTGCTTTTTTCACTCTGGGGACAGCTGTTTTCTCACATATCTGCTGTGGTTTTCTGATTTTGATTTTTGAGATTTATTGCTGTATAATTTCTTATACTTTATAGATCTTAGGCCTTGTCTATTGAGATGATTTTGCTGAGTTAGTGCTCGAGTGGCAAGGAAACTCCCCCTGTAAGCAGTCACCTTAAGAGCCTTGTTTTTGTAAGATCCCACATTATGTAAAAGTATGTGTTGTCTGCATGCTGTTACCATCGAAAAAGACGCTGCATAAATTACTGTAATACCATAGAGCAAGCACTTTCGTCCCATTACCTAAGGGACCTTTTCTTGGTCCTTTTTGTTTTGGGGAGTTATAGATAATGATGCCTTTGTTATAACCAGTCACATCTCAAGGGAAGTGAGTATACTGTCAGACTGTCTCAGCCGTAGTTCTAAACCTCTTCTGGGGTGTGAATTAAGAGAGAACTGTTGGCTAAGATATTTAAAAAGTCAAATCCCCTGAGATTAGCCTGTACATCATTTAGAATTATGTGTTTTCCCCCATTCTGTTTGGTTCAGTAGACAAGGGGGAGTTAGTTGTAGATGTGTTGTTCTTAAATTCCAGTATATCTTTCCACCTTTTTCCTGGATTTCCATTTTGCACTTCTAAGTAAATATCAGAGAAGGAAGAAAAAAAATCATTATTTTTCCCTATCTTTGCTGACAGTAAATGAAATCAGTAAATAAATAGGGGTGTGATTTCAAGGTGTCATTTTGCTCTGAGGATTCTGACAACAAAAGTTAATAAGTAACTAATAAGGACGTGATTTAAAGCTTCATCAAAGGCATTACTTGATTGGGGCAACATCTGACTTCCTCTGGACATGGCTTCTCCTCTAGCTTACTTGCTTTTCTAACAGAAGTTTCAGAGGTCTTTGAAACTTCCAAAAAAACCTTCCATGTGTCTGACTTACTTTGCCAAGTGGGTGAAGGTCTTGTTCTGGGCAGAAAGGTAGTCTTTACAGGTTCAGCTAGTTAACTTGCAGGTAATTCAGACTGACCTCAGGCATCTGCTCAACTGGAATCTTAAATATTACTGTAGTTAAGATGCAGTTTGACTTTTTTTACATTATGATCCTTGAGGAGAGCAAAACTGATGACCATCACCAGCTTCTCAACTAGTCCTTTAAGGTTGTTCTACATTCCCCGTCTCTGAAAGTCTCTTCTGTTCCTTGGAACTTGAATGTCCTGATAGCTGTGATTGTCCAGACTAGTGCAGAACTCCATCAAATCATATCTCACAGTGGACACTGCTCTTGGTGGCTATTGCCTGTGGATCCTAGAGCTCCAGGTCCTTATTTGTAGCAAAACCATCTGGTCTTTCATGGTGATGCGGTATCCTTGTGTACTAAACCTTGGTTTCCTCCCAAATGTGACATTAGAACTGTCCTTAAAACTAGTTCATTATACTTTCTTTCTTGGGTTAGGGTCTTGGGGAGAAGGAGCTACTTAATAAATCTTTGATGTGCACTGACAGCTCAAGTTCTGCATGAAGCATGGTGCCTCATTTCAAGAAAGACCAGTTGTTTACTTCTGTTTTCTTTATTGAAAAAGAGTATGTTGTAGTTAAGCAAAACAACTCTGTCCAAACTGATAACTAATCAGAAATATTTTTTGCCACCATGTGATGAATTGCCTCTTGGAAGTTGCTTCTAAAGGCCATTCTGTCAGGGATGTAGCTGGTTTAAGTGGCTCTTTCAAAAAAATGGATCCATTGCAGGCATGTACCCTGTATTATTGCTTGGACTGTGATTTCATGGGTTTGGCCTCCTTTATCACCTTAGAGTGGCTGCACATTACCTTCTGGGGGAGATTTATGTGGTCGCTCTTTTATTCTTCATACTAGTTACCTACTGTAGGAAGACTTTGAAGTCACATATATCAGATATATCCTAATCCTAGTAGTTACATTTTGATAATACCATGTACAGAAAGTGGTTGTTACCCTCCCAACATTTTCCTCTGTTTGTATGGCCTCTTATTCCAGCAAAAGTGGATGGATTTTCCTGTAAGTCAGGCAAGTATAATTTTATATTTTTTATGTGCTTTCCAGCTGTGCTGAAGGCAAGGTGATGAAACTGAGATGCCCATCACCTGTGCATGCCCTCATGGCTAGGCACGTGTCATTGTCAGGTAAGCTGGCTGGAGGTTTGTATGCCTCCAAGAAAGGGAACTTGAGATTTTCAGACTTTTGCTAAGCTAAGTAATACCCAAGGAAGATGTCATTCAACCTTTACTTATTATAGAAGGCCTTCTCACACATTAGCTGATATGGTAGGTAAGTATCTGTTATTGCTAATACTTTGATATGGATTAAGATAATGCAATAGATAACTGATTTTTCTTCACTGGATTTCATTGCATCCCTCCCATGCCTCTTCCGTATTCCTGTCCAGAGGAGATGACTTTCATATTT
The DNA here is from genome assembly GCF_019279795.1 of Protopterus annectens. Lineage (NCBI taxonomy): Eukaryota > Metazoa > Chordata > Ceratodontiformes > Protopteridae > Protopterus > Protopterus annectens. Next base: position 1,115,647,180 of record NC_056741.1, read on the forward strand.
CTCATTTTTGTTCCATTATTGTTGCTCATGTACTTATTGACCAGTGGTTCAAACTGGAAAACAGTGATGCAGATTTAGCTTCCTCCTGCTATCTACCTAAGTTGTACTGATGTTCATATTTTTTTGTTGACATATTGTCTCCTTTTGCTTGTTTACATTTCAGGTTTTGTTTATATTCAGTAATATTGCTGGCTTTGACTTCTGTCAGGACCTTCAGGGGTGTTTTAGTCTTTCTTGCAACTTTAGCATCCATAGATTGTTGGTGTCATGGCCCCAATTACTTGTTTAGCTTGTTTCTGTAACCCATTGTCATCATTAATGTTTCTGCTTTGGAGGTAATCCGCTTCTGTCAGCAGGACTTTTTTGTGTGTTTTCAGTCTTGACGGTGTAATCAAGGAGTCTAAAACAAGCATGCTTAATACTGTATGCTTACAGTCTAGTCCTTAGTCTGTGCCTCATCTGTTTGCTTTACTGAAGTAACACCTGCAGTCAGCAGGGTAGTGGTATTTTACAAAGATGGTAATGATGTGGTGTGGTGTATTGGAATGATCCATGGGATGCACAATCTGCTGTCTAGACAAAAGTGCATTTTTGAGCATGAGCATTAGAGTTGTGTGCATCTATTTTAGAAATGTTAGTTAAGTGCAATTCAACTAATTATATTGCAGTGCACTTTGTAAAGGGGGGATAGCACCTCCCAACATCCCAACCTCAGTTACCATTAATAGAAATGTTTGCTGAGAGCTGGTGCACCTCCCTTCCAATGTATAATGAATGAAGTTATCACAGGGTAGTGTACCAGTTTTAGATGCCTGATGACATGAACTATTGACATTCTATCAATAGTTTAGCAATGTCATTTGCATAATTAAATGAACTTTTGCCATTTTTGGAACTCATTATTCTTTGCATTGGCTGACTACTTTTCATGTTTGTTTAATCACATTTGAATAGCCATGGAAACAGGAGCATGAATAAATGCCATGGCCAACATTAGTAACACTTAGCAAACATAACCTTCCCAGGCTTCCCCTCAACCCTGCTCCCCAGTAGAATATTGTCAATGTAGAATGGACATATTATTTGTCACAGTGAAAGAACTTCAAACTACTAGAGGGCTGTAGGTCACTATAGAGTCATTTCTTGAGTTTAATTTTTTTTCTTTTAAATTATTCACCTCATTAACTCCTTTTGATGGCTTTGTCTCCTGCCTTTGATTTTGATCTGATGAAGTCCAGTTGATGAACGAAAGCACTTGTCATAAATAAAAGCGAGATTATTACGGTGACTAACTGTATTTGAATTTATTTCTTCAGTACTTTTGTACAATAATAAATATTAACATCTGATGTTTTGGATTGTTTTGTTACTATTGCTTAAAATTCTAAATTTGAGTTTTTATTTTTCTCAAATAGTAAGAAAATGAAAGCAGTCTGCTTTTTTCACTCTGGGGACAGCTGTTTTCTCACATATCTGCTGTGGTTTTCTGATTTTGATTTTTGAGATTTATTGCTGTATAATTTCTTATACTTTATAGATCTTAGGCCTTGTCTATTGAGATGATTTTGCTGAGTTAGTGCTCGAGTGGCAAGGAAACTCCCCCTGTAAGCAGTCACCTTAAGAGCCTTGTTTTTGTAAGAACCCGCATTACGTAAAAGTATGTGTTGTCTGCGTGCTGTTTAAAAGCACTACTAAAATGACACTTTGGAAATCTGTTTATTGGAAATTATTTTTCAAATGAGCAACTTTAGCACCTTGAGTCCAAATCTTCTTCTCTGACTTTCAGTTTCTCTCCTAAATTACCAAGGCATCACAACGAATAATATATGAATCAAGAAAAGTGGCCTAAGTGCTCTCAGTTCTCCAGAGCTAAACTTCATGAATTACAGAAGTTGTGAAGAAATCTGTGGACTCCTACTTTTAGCTCTACAGCTCGGTAGTGGTGAAACCCCATCATAGAAAGGGAAGGGGTCAAGAAACTCCTCCTTGGCCAGAACCAGTGTTATCTCACTCTCCTGCCTCTTCTTAAGAGCACAATTTGTGCTTTCCTCTAATTAGGCATATGTCAAGAGATTTTGATAATCTGGTGGTTGCAGTTAAATGCTTACAGATGTTGAACACTGAGTTTTTTTCCAAACCGTGATAAATTATTTCCGATGTTCTATTCTGGCACTAGCTTTGTCTATGCTTACTCCTCAAATGCAAGTCCTGCTGAAATTTCCAGTTTTACAGATCCAACAAGACCTTGGACTGCTGAAGTCTATCTGCTTCAATGTTTCTTGCATTACTGGGACAGGCATCAGCCCATGGTGCATGCTTGTCTGCTCACCTCATTTTTGTGTCAGGTTATGGAATTAATCCAGTAGGCTCTGCCTTCCTGGCACTCTTCTGGCACAACTTATATCCTCTCATTGTTGTATGAAGTTTTTATGAACTCAAGCTGGAAGTTCCAGCCAGTGCTTTTATAACCATGTTTAAGAAATGTCTGTGTTTTTTAAACTGATAAATACTTACTAATTCTTTAAATAAAGCATTCTGACTAGTTGGAATAATTTGGAAAAATATATTTTTCTCTTTTAGTCAGGTTTGATGGTGATTTAAGCACAATAAGCCATCTTCATTAAGTAAACAAGAGGTTGCTTTTTTGGGCAGTGTATTAGCTAGGGTAGGGCAATAATTAATGTTTAGAGTTTGAAGTTTAGTGATCCCAGTAACAGTAAAGCTGTAGCTGTTGCAGGATGCCAATTGGCTTTGTTTATGGTGTCACAGTGGTGTCCTTGAATGCTGGCTATGGAAATAAATCTGAAAGAGACTTGTTCTCAGTGGTTTGAATCTGTCTGGAGTGATGTGTTATGTGGTGAGGTAAAAGCTGTAATTGGAATTTATTCTGATCATGGAAGAAGCACCTTTTAACTGTGGACATAGAAAAAGCTTTTGACACTCTCCCATATACTAACTTTACAAGTAACTAAACCTGCAAGTAAATAAATCAGGAACTAGAGTACCCCAATGGCAGTGACACAGAAATCTTCTAGTGTCTCGATGGCTTCATTTGATTTTAATAACTTAATTTTTCACCTTATTTTTTTCAGTAGCTTTGTAGCCTTTTCAAGTTGGAGATGTACAGCTACAAAAATATTACATGTGCTCATTTATTGCTGTCAAAAATGTATATAAAGAAAAATCTGTCCCTTTAGCAGTGTACTAAAATGCATCTCAGAATCAGCTAAACAGGCCTAGATGTTCCCCCCAACCGTTGTGGATGCATTATAATCAAAACTAAGATCTTTATTTATAAAAGTTTTATTTTACTACCTTTGCTGTTTTTCCTCTCTTTTTACCATAGTGTTGTGTACATTGAAATTCAGGATGGTTTTGTACGTTGTATGTTTCATTCTTTAAGGTAATTTTGAAATATGATTGCATCCAATGAGGATGTGATTGTAGAGCACACCTTACAGTAATCAGTATATTTGATACCCTTATTGGCTCCTTAGGTTTGACAGCTAATAATTTGCAATATGATAAAGCAATATGGCTCTATGTCGTATTCCTGTAGTATCAGTTACAATGCTTGCTGTGTTTGGGTATTTCTGCTTATTTCATTCATTTTCTATGTCACTGCTGTTTGGATACTCAAGTTCCTGTTTTTTTTTTTTTTTTGGCTCAGTAACCTCTCAAGTGTACAGATTTCCACCGAATGTCCAGATTTTTGCCTCATATTTTTGATCTGCTCCTTACAAAAAATTGTGTTTTTTGACAAATCACTTGGATAATCTAAGGATTAAAGTCACTAAATAATGGCATGCGTTTCAGTTTCACATTTTATATCCTTCAGAAAATGCATGCTAACACAAATCCTGTTACTCTAGAAACTTTCTAAGTTTAAAAGAGCAATATTTAAAATGTATCCCTGTTTTGGGCCTTTGTCTACTACACATCATGTCAGGCTTTCTCTGGATTTCTAAGTCAGTATGTGGGATAGTTCAAAAGTTTTTACTATGTCCAAATAAACAGTGTGCAAATTAGCCATTGTTCTGTGCTTGCTGACTTTTGCACCAGCATCTTGTAGCATGCTTAAGTAAATATATTCTGGTTTTAAACTAATAAAACTAAATCCCTATTTTTTATAATTAGTGGAATTTTGTTGCATAGCATACTTTTTTAATGTTCAGGTTTGTAGCTTGCAGGGTATGAGTCAGGTTTACCTTTGTGTAGATGAACTGCAATAGCCAAATTGCATGTCCTAAGTAAGCTATGTCTCATTGGTGTTATTGACAACAGTCAGTTATGCTATTCTGGATTTTTTATATGTCTTGTTATTTTTAAACATATCAAATAATAATCTTATAACACAAAGTATAACAGCATATATAAAAAAGCTAGCATTTTTCACTTCTAAACAGCAAAGTAAAGTAGCAACACAGCGGGTTCACAAAAGTGTATAGAAAATAGTTTAAAACCACTAAGACAATGTTTATAATAGTATTAACCACTCACCTTCACAGTTTATAAGTAATTTTGAATTTAAATTCGGAGCATTTAAATATTTTTGAAAAATATTTAAAAAAATATTTGTAATATGTTATAAATTCAGACATTTAGATATAATGTAAAACTAAAAGCTAAGAAAATAATTATAGAGGTACACTTTGATAACACATTACACTAGAATGCACCTAAGAGTGATTATTCCCATTTCAGAGGAAACTAGTAGCATTTACTTTTTATTAATGTGCATAAGGAACAGCATATTTGCAGTCCCCCCAAAAAATTACAATGTCTGCATCAACCCGGTTGTATGCATCACACTTAACCTTCATAGTTTGGAAAGTAGGTGGTCAGTTTGGTTGGAGTAACATAAGTGTAATGAAGAAACATAAATTGATTATACAGAAGCTTAATAAGTTAAATACTTCTATTCTTCCAAAGTTAGGCCCACATTACTCTGTTATCTTTAGATGAGCCATAATTGTTTCAAAGTTAAGATAAACTAAATATAATAAAATGTGGAAATTTTTAAATGTAAATCGTACTTATAAAATAGTGACAATGGAAACACGGAGAAATAGAACACCAACTGGTAATTCAAAAAAATCCCCCGTTGTACAGGAACCAATAAAGGCTGTCCCACAAGTGTGTAGTTGAAAAGACTATTAATGCAAGGATATAAAACGTCTGACAGAACAATGGTACTTTATTCTGATGAAGTTTCCAGCATTGGAAATGAAAGCGCTTAATGTTTGATTTTATTTGTAATGTAAATAAATTATGTACGTGTTTTGAGCTACCTGTGGACTGCATAGTCTTTTCAACTTTTCATTGCCTGGATGCCAGCAAATAAACTTAGAGAGCCAGAAAGAAAATCAGGTAGAAAAGATGAAGAGAAAACACCGACTGGAAAAACTCTTGGAGCTGCTCAGCAAAAATAAATAAATAAACAAACAAACAAAAAAGGCAGTGTAAGCTCCAGCTTTGGTATAAGAGATGGCTTCCAGTAATTTAGAAGACACATAAGTTAAATGTACTCAAATCTGATTAACATAAATGCAACACTGAAGGTTATCAGTTCAGATAACAAAAAGGCTAGAAAAAATTGAAGAGGCTTTTAATAGCAATTCAGCTGAACAGATAAAACTGCAAAAATCAGAGGTCAAAATGAAGAAAAGGCTGTCCAAGTATGAGACTGCTCAAGAAGAGCTGTTTCAAAAAATGGTAAGAGTTAAGAGGACAGAACATGTAGAGAAAACCTGAGTTTTTCTGCTGTACTAGAGAGACTAGAAGGAACACACATTTTATGAAAACACAAACAACTAACTGGACTGGTATTCCATAGCAGGATTTGTTAAATTAAAGGGCAAGTCACGTGTATGCTCCAAATCTAGCCATGAGACAGCAGCCAAGACCTGCAGTAATAAAGGTGTAATCATGTTAGCAGAAATAGTTGATTTTGACAAAATTGTGGCAGAAAGGCAAAGTATTAAAAATTTGAAACAGTAGAGAATTTGTGGAAAATGATTTTTCATTGTACCCAAGGCATAAAAGAAGCAAATTTCTCCAGCAATCAAGGAATGTCAAGAAGCAGGTGTAAGATTCAAGCTGCTGTATTCAGTGGTCTTCAGAATATTTTTTTCCTGGAGAATCTGTCATTTTTAATGCAGAACAGGCAATGAAGAAAATACAAAAGTTTGTCCAACAAAAAAGTGAGCTATCAAACAGAAGGGGACTCTGCTTCTTATTTTTCTCATAATAAACTCATGGAGAGACTTTGCCAGTGAAACCTTTTCTAGTTTTAAAAGGAAAATGCTTGACAGACAGAAAAAAAGCAGAGGAGTTGACTAGAAGACTCGAGAGTACCTTGGACTTGAACCGGAGTCTGAGTTTAGGAGATGGAGATGAACAGGAAGAAGACCAGCAACACTGAAATTTGTGAATAAATGTGAGATTATAAAGGCTCAATCACATTTGTGAAATATGGGTTTACAGGAAAAAGTAGTTAGGAAAGACTGGATTTTTGTTGACTTTTATGTGTTATGGGACTGACAGGCATATACCCCACTTCATGTCATTATGTTTGATAGGACACTAAAAGGGGAGGAAGGCAAAACAAATTAACTATCAATTTTTGTTCTTGACAGTATTTGTATAAAACATTTCAAGATATAAATTGCATGTTATATAGTAAAACATTTTCAGTGATTGTTGTAGGTAATAAAGATACTGCAGTAAACAAATACTTTTTTCTATTTTAGTTTTAAGAAATGTTGGCATTACAGTGTAAAAAAAGAAGAAAAGCTGGACAAGTTAATCTTGAGCTGTTGGGGTGGGAGATGGTGTGTAATAGTACACTGATCATAATATAAATGAATATAAATATATAGATATATATATATATTTATATATATATATATATATATATATATATATATATATATATATAGTGTTGAAATGTTTTATTTATGTTTGCAGAGGTGAATGTCTGGATTAATGCCCTTGGCGTAATCCAGTGACATTTTTTGTATAGGCAAATGAGAGCTCACAGTGTAATGAATAGGTGTTCTTTGTGTTTCACTGTTGCAGTCCTAACTTTCCTGCTATGGAAGCCCTTGGCCGACCAGACTACCGGAGTAAAAATCTCCCTCTTCCTAAGGCTGGTGGATGCCCTACTCTGACGTCAGTACGCTTAGGTATAAAGGGAGCCGGGTGATGCCATGACATCAGTCTTTTCTTGCTGTCGGAGCCTGAAGCAGTGTTTCATTGTGTCAGTCTGCACCAGAGAGTAGTCTTCTTAAGCTAAGTACCCTGTTTGGGAACTCTCTTCTTTTTTTGGTTTAACTCATGTCAAATAAGGTTACCAGTTGTCTCATCTGTGGTAAGCAAATTCCACACTGAGACTTTCATACTTTGTGTGTCACCTGTCCAGGCCTCCGTTGCTGCTTTTGCACCCATTTCAATTCTAGGAATATCTAGGCATAGGGATGAAATATTAGCTAGGCATCTTAGTCTGCAGTCTTCATTACATCATTCAATGGTGTCTGCCAGTCATTATAATGAACAGCTTTCCTTTAGCAAATAAATGTTCAGTGTGAGTTGAGAAATAACATTCTGTTCTTATGTTTCCATGGAAACAAGCTGAGTAAAGGTGAAGGCAATAAATTGAGGAGTCTCTATATTATTTACTGAGAGAAAGATAAAATTAAAAGTTACAAGGGCAAGCAGCTCAGTAAAAAATAGTTTGAAATTATTAGAAGTGGTTACTGGAACGTTAATGCATTTACTATAACATTGTCTAATTTAGCTTTATTAAAATATAGCCAGTGCACCTTTTCCTAAGGCTAAAAGTTGACTTTTTCTGAAAGTATACAAGCTGTTTTTCACATCTGGAGGGAAATAAAGATAAGATAAGTACAGACAACAATTTGTTTAAGTAGGAGCACAGGCTTTAGCATGCTCTTTAGCATAGATAGCCTTAATTTTAGGTTAGTTAATGCCTGTGGGTGCAGCTGTTGATTTGGAACAGTTGCTGTTATTGGGGGAGGGGGGTTCAATTTTATTACTTGAAGATGTGCATAGTTTTCTGTGTTTGTTTTAAGGTCATATGTTCTGGGGGATGTGTTTTTTTTATTTGAAATTTTAAAAAGCGGTCATATATACTCGGTGGGAATAATAACTTTTTATCATAATGTCTACTCTGAACATATTATTTTGGAACATGAATGGTCTCACAGCTATAGTTAAAAAGGTAAGAGTATCAAATTATATTAAGAAATGCAGATTGCAAAAAGCAGTGCTACAGAGGGGACACATTTGGGAGAAGTTAGCTGAGCATTTGAATTTGATAAAAAGAAGATTTCAAGATGGATATTCAGAAGAATACCATGGGCAAAGGGAAAGAGGAGTACTACTAATTGCTAGTGGAGCTCCAGTACTGATAGAAGAGGGAAAAAATTAGTAATGGTAGATTTGTGGTAGTAAGGGGCTGCTGTCAGGGGCAGATGATTACACTGGGATGTATTTATAGTCCTCCTAAAACTACTGTTATGGAGCTTAGGAAAGTTTTGGGAGAAATAATCAGCTTTCACTAGGGAATATTACTTCATGGGTGAGGACTGGAACTTGAATTGCAAAGTGAGTATGTATCCGGGGAACCTAGAAAGGTAAATATATCAATAGGTGGTAGATTTCTGAAGAAATTTATGAAAATGTTTGGTATGGAAAGCCTGAATTCAGTAGTAGGTCCTCAGAGAGAATTTACATATTATTCCCCAAGGTACAATAACTGGGCTAGAGTAGACAGAAATTATATTTCATAAAAACTTGTACATTTAATTGAAAACTTCGACACACATGTAGTAACTATTTCAGATGATGCTTCAATATACAGCTAAGATAAAAATTAAGTAAAAACGAGACACTGGCGCTTCCCCACCTACTTGTTAAAAAGAGGAGAATTTAAGGAACGGGTTGTGGAAATTATTCAAGTGTTATTAGGGAAGATAACATTTTTTTCAGAAGTCATAGCTAGTGAGTGGGATAAATGAAAATGGAGCTTAAAAATAGTGTAGAAATAATAGAAAAAGATATGGTTAAGAAGTAACAAGAATTATTTAGAGGGGCTGATAAAGGTTAAAGTATTGCAGAATAAGGAGAGTCTCTCAGAATAAGAAGCGGTACAAATGCAGAGTGCTAAAGAGAAAATAAGGGAGTATCTGGATAATATGCATGAGTTCAGTAAGATTGCTGTTAAACAACTCTTGTTTTTTTGGTAATAACTTCAGACCAGAAAAACATTTACCACAACAGCGTAGACAACAGGAAGTGGAAAAGGTTGTTGCCAAACTTAGGGAGCCTAAAATAAGAAAGATAACCAGACTCTGTAGAGATGTTTTGGAAATTTTATTAAAATTTGTATAAAGCAGAGGAATGTGGAAATCAAGAAAAAGCACAAATGGAAATATTTATAGAAGGTGTAAGTATGCCAGGGTTAGAGGTCGATGAGGCTCAACAAATAACAGTTAAGAAAGGAGGAGATGAGATGAAAATGGTGATTCAAAGTTTCTGTGAATTAGTGGTATTCCTGTGGAAGTTTGGAAGCTAGGAGGGAAGAAAGTGATAAAGATCTGGACTGCTCTTTTAAATGGACAGGAAGCACCAACATCCTGAAAAATCTGTGGTAGCTGTAATACCTAAGGTCTGTAAAGATACACCAGACCCAGCTTCATACTGACCCATTTAAATTTTAAACCATGATTATAAAGTGCTAATACCAATAATAGCTAATAGAATGGCAAAATGATTGCTAAAACTGATAGATATGAATCAGTGTGGCTTTGTGGAGGTGAGGCAAACATTTGACAACATTAATATAACAATCATGATCCGGAGAGAAGCAGAATGTAAGAAAATACTGCTGTTGTTGGCGAGTCTTGATGCAGAGAAAGCATTCAACAGAGTAAGGTGGGATTTTATGAGTAGGGCAATGTAAGCATTGTCATTTCCAATAAAATAATAAGGTTAGTTGTGTGGATATATGAGAGATCAAAGGTAAACATTAAAGTGGGAGGGTTCCTCTCTGATAAGTCATTTCTGGACAGGAAAAAACAGGCAAGGGTATCTTCTTCTCTCTTTATTTGTGTTGTATTTGGAGCCATTAGCAAAGAAAATAAGAGACTTAGAAATTGAAGGATAAAATTGGTATGGTGATCAAGAAAAGTTGACTTTATTTGCATATGATATTATTTTGTACCTGATAAAACCAGAACATTCTAAGACCGTTTCAGTTCTTTCCAGGATATAACAATTAAGACAAAACAAAGGCTACAGCTGTAAACTGTGTACCCACACATGGATTGGTTAAGCAATACCCATATTTTTGGGGACATGATAAAATTAAGTATTTAGGAGTATGGGTTAAATGAATTATGTTATGGCAGCCAAGGATATGTTGGGAAGAGACTAAAAAGATAATATAAAAACTGAGAAACTTGAAGCTGTTGCTTATGGATATGGTTAGCAAGATTCATGCAGTGAAAATGTTTTCATTCCCTTTAGTGTTATATACAGGTCAGGCATATTTATTTTTATTTATTTATTTTACATTTGTTGACCGGGCTAGTCTAACTGGATACATGTCCATTTTCAGTAGAGGCCCAGGGAGAAAAGCTCCAAGATAAACTAAGTGAAAAAAAAAAAACTTAAAAATAATTTTAACATAGGACTAGACAAAGAATAAAACATATTGAGATATACATTACAAATTACAAAATAAAACCTTGGAAGGATAAAAAGTAATAAGGTTAACTATGTAGATGCATACATTATGTACTATGCTTCTAGCAGGTTATAATATGGAAATCAGAGAGGACAAAGCAAAGAGCTTTAGAGCTAGAAAATTTATAGTAAAGTAGTATGAAAAGGAGGTAATTATACAATAAAGAAGGACAAGTGATGAAAGAGTAATTATGTAAAATATGCAACTAGAGTATAGAAGAAAGAAAAATCTTCTGTAAAGAGAATTTAGAGGGACAGAGGATAGTATGGCTAGAGAGAGAGACTGTGTTTAGTAGTAAAGAACTTTGTTTATTAGTAAAGAAAATGTATTTGTTCTAGAGTAGTGTAAAAGGTGGCATTTATAGGTTAAGAAAATAAAATAGTACATATGTAGTCAATAGTGGCAGAAACTTCTTGTTGGCTAGATGCCTAGTCTGGTTTAGAACAGGGGCACAGCCAGTGTGTGTTAGGTAAAGTTTGTTTGTTTTTAAAAAGTGAGGGAGAGGGGAGAAAGGAAAGATCACTGGGGAGAAGATTCCAAGTTTTTCCAATGGCATTAGAAAAGAGAGATTCTTCAGCCTTGTTATTGGGTTTAGAGGTATGTACAAGGTTTTTGTGAGAGGAACATAGGGATTTCAGATTTATATATGGTGTGATGAGGGTGGATAGAATAGGAGTAGAGGAAGGTTTATAAAGGGTTTTATGGGCAATGGTTAGTTGGTGGAGTTTAATCACGTTTTGTAGTTCCAGCCATCCAAGCTGTTTTATATTTATGCAATGGTGGGTTCTGTAGGGGTTACCTGTAGCAAACCTAGCAATATTGTTATAAGAAGTTTCCAGTTTGTTAAGGTTCTTTTTTGAAAGGTTAGTAAAAATTGGTGATGCATAGAGGAGAGTAGTGATTAGATGAGTGTGTGCTATAGTTGTTCTAGCAGTGGGGGAGAGGGAAGGTCTAATCCTATATAGGGAGCCCAGTTTTTTGTTGACAGTTTTTTATTGTATTATTGATATGGGTGTCAAAATTGAGGTTGTTATCTATGATAATGCCCAGAAGTTTGGTGGTTGGGTCTGGTGATATAATGGTACCATTAGCGGATTTAATTGAGAAATCCAATGGAGAAGAATTTTGAGTTGGAGTAAAGAGGAGGAGTTTAGTTTTATTAGGGTTCAAAAGAAGGCAATGCTGTGTAAACCATTGTTCAACTATGTTAAATGTGTTCTGGGTAAGAGAGAGAAGTTCAGATTTGGATTTGGCTGAACATAAAAGTGTGGAGTCATCAGCATATTGTATGCAAGTGGCTTGGGGGATGGCTAGATGAAGGTCATTGATGAAAATTGAAAAGAGAAGAGGCCCTAGTATGGACCCCTGAGGGACACCTATGGTAACTGGTTGAAGGGTAGAGAGTGTCTTATCCCAGATTACTGCTTGTTGTCTATTATCGAGCTAGGACTGGAACCATTTTATTGAAGGTGTATCTAAAGAGACATATTTTTGTCAACCAGAGGAGAAGTTGTACACAGTAATTAATAAAGAGTTGAAAGATTTTGTTTGGGAGGGGAAGTGGGCAAGGGTTAACTGAGATAAGTTATCTTCCAGTAGAACAAGGTGGTCTAGGATTGCCTGATTTGAAGAGATATTTTAGAGCTCATATACATGATACAAGCAGAAAGCTATGATTCAAAATGGAAAGGGGGAATTCAAGAAATAAGGAGAGAGTGTTATTTTAGATGTAGATCCTTAAGGAGAATAACAGCAGCCATACATAATATTTTATTCATAAAGTAGCTGAAAGTATTCTAATAAATAAGCCAACACGAGTATGAAGAAAGGAGATTCTGCTGATAAGGATGACTGCAATTAGGGGTACAGAGATCAAGCAAGAGGTGGCTGAAATTTACTGGAGAAAATTGGCAAAGGAACCAAGGTATTGGGAGCAAATGACTAGATAGGGAAAGGTAATAGAATGAGAAAACGCCAAAAAGATACCTGGACTGCAGGCTAGAGACTCTTTTTTTTCTGTCCAGGACTGATATCAGAGTATAGGCAAAGAGAAAGGGATAGGGGAATCATAATTAAAAGACATGTTCTGAAAAAGTCTTTCGGCTTTTCCTGGTTAGGGGTTGCCACAGGGAAACTCCACGTCCACTAATGATTGGCAGTGGATTTTTATGGTGCCGAGTTGCCAGCCCGACGACCAACCTTCAAAGAAGGCACGCCCATTCACGCATGCACCTACCTGCATGTCTTTAACATCACTTGACCACAGGGAGGACATGCAGACTCCCCACAGAAGGCGCTCCAGCCGAGAATCGAACGGGAGAACCTCTTGCTGTGAGGCGACAACGCTAATTGCTGCACCACCGCGGCCTCAAATTATTTAGTTGAATCTAGAACAGAAGATACTGCTAAAAAAGGGATAATTAATAGGGTGCAGAAATTGTTGTACATTAGCTATAAGAATCAATCAGAGGAGGTTAGAAAAGATTGTTAAGAGAGATTGGATAAGCAGTTTACATAGACACAATGGGAGGACATATGTGTGGCTCCGAAATATACAATAAAGTCTAGAAGATTCAAGAATTTTGCTTGGAAGTGTTAACATACTTGTTTTATACTCCAAGCATATCCCAAAGAATTTTTCCTCGGGTATATGGCAAATGTTGGAGGTGTGAATGGGGAAAAAAAAGGTAACTGGGAACATGTGATGTCCTTCCATTTCACTGTTGCAGTTTTCATTACAATAGGGATCCCCTGCCAAGGGCAGCCTGATGTCCGGCCAGTATACTAAAGCCTTTAGGTTGCTTTAATGTATGCTATACGTCACACACATGCTCCTCGCATAGCGTAGGGCATAAAGGTGACATCCTCCGGACATGACATCCTCAGAACTTCTTTGCCACCAGTCCGAATGCTACCACTTGATTGTCGGTCTGAATACCTGTTCTGTTTGTTGGTTCACTAAGACGTTTCAGATAAGTGCCCCATTCAGATTTTTTGCTCTTATCTTTTTTCTTTTTCTATTGTTGCTTGTGGGGTTTCATGTCATCCAAAAAGGGTAAATGCCAGTGTGGGAGACAGATTCCCCATAAAGATCATCACCAGCAGTGCTCATTTTTCTCTGTGCTTCCCACAACCATATGTCCTGTTCCATTTGTCAAGCCTTTGTTCCTAAGACTCTCCATAGTTGGCTTTCCTCTTAGGCCTTATACTGTGAGAATCAGTGCTGTAAGTTTTTAGTGAAACACACGATGGAAGGAACTTTTTTAGGTCTGATTCTTCTGCTGTGCCACCTCTGCTCGACGCCTCTCCTGAGGAAAGTGAAAATCTGGAGGATCACCTGTCTCCACTGTTGGATTCTTCTGCCACAACTATTTTGGAGGCCAACATGGATTTAACCTTATGCACGTCCCTGGAGGGCTTTCATATGTCCTTTTCGGACTTTCAGGGGGAACCGTGGCTGATTATTTCTGAGAAGCCTAGGGATGTTCCTCCAATATCTTGGTAAGAGAGGAATTCCCGACTACAATTATTGAATGCCGTCTGGGGTCTGAGCATTCTAAATTTTATAAGGCAGACATCCGTTTGAAGAAAAAGCAAAGGACTAAGCACATTTCTTCAGTTTCTAGGGACCCACAGAGTGAATGGCAGAATTTCACTCGGGGGTTGTTTAATGCCTTGATGGCTTTGAAATCTCCTCATGGAGTTTCTGTTCCAGCTTCCCCTTGGTCCTCTACTCCCCTCAGAAGACCTAGGCAACAGGATTCCTCTGAAGAGGAGGTGGATTCAGATGAGGAATCCCTTGCTTATTCATCTCAGATTCCCTCTCCTTTAGACTATAGGTTTGAGGAAGAGGAGTCTACAAGCCTTGACACTCCTTTCAGGAATTTTTTTTCTTGGGGACACGATCTCCAGAATAATGGAGTTCTTTAAATGGGATTGTCCCCAGGTTTCTGAGGTACAGAAGCAGTATTACGAGCTTCTGCAAATGGACTCTTCTGGGCTTCCTCTTGTTTTGGCTGTATTGTTGGATGCCCTTTCTACTGCATCTAAGGCTCCTGATTCCCAGGCCCCCTGCCCCCAAGAAACCTGATAGGTATTATAGGATGCCTGAGGACTGTAAATTTCTCTATAGGTGCCCTTCTGCTGACCCTTCTGTGGCATCTGACAAGCCTTCTCAGTTGCTGCCTTCTACTAAGTTACTTCCTTTTGATAAATACAGCAGAACTATTGAAAGACTAGGTAAAAAGGTTTATACTTCTGCTACCTTGGCTTTTCGGCCTGTCAGCTGTCAGACCCATATGTCCATATACATTTTCACTATTCTTTCTCAGGCCTGTCAGGTAATTTCTGATCTCCCAGACTGTGAAGGAAAGACTTCTGCTCTTTCCCTGTTGGGGACTTCTTCTCAGGTGGCTCACCATGCTATTAAGTATAGTTATGAAGCAGAAGATGCTTGTTCTAGGGTTATTGCCTTTGGTTCTGTGATGAGGAGATATTCCTGGCTTCAAATGTAACTTTTGCTTGATGATATTAAGGCTAAGTTGCTGGATGCTCTTCTGGACAACAAACATTTGTTTGTTGAAGCTACTGCTGATTTGTTGAAGTCTCTTCAGGATAAGGGCAAGGCCTTGCAGGAGCTTAAACATGTTTTTGTTTCTCCTGTGCCTAAATTTCAGAGAAATTATCTTAATAAGCCAGCCGTTGTTCGGAGGTAGTCTCGACCTCCCCACAAGGGTAAGAAGGGTGGGAAGTGGGCTCCTCCCACTAAAGCTACCCAGACTTCTGTGTCACATACATCTCCTTTTCCTGACAAAGTAGGTGCTGCCTGACTATCTCGTTCTTCTCAGCCACATTCCTCTTTCTTTTCATCTTTCCCTTTCTCTTCTTGTTTGGTTAAAGATTACTCAGGACTCCTGGGTTCTGTCCATTATCTGCCTAGGATATTTCATGATCTGGAAATCTCTTTCCCTCTTTTATGAGGATTCCTCATCCCAGTCAGGAATAGTTGCCCTTCTTTTCAGTGCTGCTTCTGGAT
Organism: Protopterus annectens; assembly: GCF_019279795.1. Classification (NCBI taxonomy): domain Eukaryota; kingdom Metazoa; phylum Chordata; order Ceratodontiformes; family Protopteridae; genus Protopterus; species Protopterus annectens. The sequence goes on from NC_056741.1 coordinate 1,115,662,986, forward strand.
CTTTTGACTCTGAGAACTATTCAGGAAGTTCTAGTTTCCCAAAGGGGGAAGGGGTCCCACTCTAGAATGTTTTGGTGCGCAGGAAAGAGGGCACTTGGAGACCTTTTCTGGACCTCTTTCATCTAATCACCTTTCTGACGGTCCTCTCTTTTTGGATATTGTCCTTTCAGACTTTGTTCACTCTACTGCTTCTTCAGGCTTATCTGGTGTCTTTGCACCTCAAGGATGCTTATATTCATATACCTATTTATCACCTTTTCAGGAAGGTTTTACATTTCTTTGTTGCTTCCAGGCATTTTCAGTTCTCTGCTCTGCCCTTTGACCTTTCTACTGCCCCAAGGGTATTCACTTAATGCCTTGCTTCTATGATTGCTTTTTGCATAATAAGAGTCTTTCCCTACTTAGGCGGCCTTCTGTTTCAGGCGTCATCTCCAGATATTTTGTTACAAAATGTTCATTTTGCTGTTTTCCTTTTGCAGAGCCTGGTGTTCATTATAAATTTAAAATTGTTCTTTCTTACTCCCTCTGAGGGTCATATCTTTTTGGGGTGCAGTATCCAGACTATTCCTATGTTCGCATCCCTGCCTCCCCCCAAGGCCCTAACTCTCATTTCCTTATTTCAATCCCTTCTTCCTCTGGCTTCAGTAACAGCCAGGGAATTTCTAAGAGCTCTGATGTTCATGGCCTCCACCATTCCTGTGTTTCCTTATGCCAAACTCAACATGAGAAAACTTCAGTGGTTTCTAACGTCAGTTTGGTTTCTGCATTCTCATCCCGTGGAGTTCTTAGTTTCTGTTCTTCTGTGACTCAGGCAAGAAGTTCAGTGGTAGATTCAATAGTTGACTCTAAATCCAGAGCTCCATTTTCAACCACTTTTTCCCTTCCAGGAGTTGTTCACAGATGGTTCAGATGTGGAATGAGGAGCAGCATTTGGCTCCCTAAAGGTGCAGGGAAGTCTGGCTGTCTCATCAACAGAAAGACCATATCAACATCAAAAAGATGAGAGCTTTACTGCTGGCTCTTCAAGCCTTTCATCCTCTGTTCTCCCTAGTACCTCTCAGTGTTTACAGGCAATACTGCAGTGATGTGGTATGTCAACAAACAGAGGGGACAATGTCTTGTCTTCTTTGCCAGCTGGCACTTTAGTGTGGGAACTAGCTATCCAGTATCAAGTGACACTTCCTGCAGTTTATATTCCCTCAGGTCAAAACATTGTGGCAGACTCTCGGAGCAGGTCCATAACTCAATTTCACAAATGGATGCTTCACAGGGATGTGTTTCTGGACATTGTCCACCAATGGGGTGCTCATCAAATGGATTTTTTTGCCTCCCCTCTGAAAAAACAACTTACTCTACATTGTGCCAGAGTCCCAGGTCCACTGGTTTGGAAGGTGGAAACCTTCTCTTTTTCTTGGAAGGAGATATAACTTTATGCCTGTCCCCCTTTCCCCGAATTCCTTTTGGCCGAGACAACATTGGTTCACTCTTCTGCATTTAGCCAAGAGCAATCTTCACAAGTTACCTCACAGGGTAGACCTACCCACTTAAGACAAGGGATCTCTCATCCATCCCCACCTGTCCACTCTTCAGCTGTCACTGTGAGTGTGATAGGATTTTGATTCCACATACACGCTTTTTTTCTGTGGATGTGCATAGGCTCTTGCAGGAGGCCAGGAAACCCACTACTAAGAAATACTAGTTATCCAAGTGGAGGAGGCTTTCTATTTGGTGTCTTTCACGTAACCTGGATCCACTTTCTGTGAATGTTCCTTTGGTTCTCTCTCATCTGTGTGAACTGCTCAATGCTGGGTTGGTTTCTTCTTCTTTCAAGTCCCCCTGTCAGCTATCTCTGCTTTGTCTGCCTTTATCAATGCTGGGTTGGTTTCTTCTTCTTTCAAGTCCCCCTTGTCAGCTATCTCTGCTTTGTCTGCCTTTATCACCTCCTTTAGGTTTTAGATTTGAAGCTAAACAATTCTTTAAAGGCATCCTTCATATTAGACCTCCCAGGAAGCCTGTTCCTCCTCCCTGGGATCTTAATTTTGTTTTAGAAATATTGACCCAGGCTGCTTTTGAGCCTGCAGCTTCAGCTTCCTTACAGCATTGCTCTTGACAGACTGTACTTTTTTTACCCCTTACTTCTAGGTGGCTGAGCTTCAAGCCCTTATGTCTTGTCCTCTGTTTTTTGTTTTCCATAAGGACAGGGTGTCCCTTTGTATTAATCCTTCTTTTATGCCCAAGGTGGTGAACGAGTTGTCCCATAATCATTGTATTAATTTGCCCACTTTTTTCTCTTCTCCGCAGCATGCCAGTGAGAAAGTGCTGCATACAGATGTGCATAGAAAACTCTGATTATATTTGGATAAGACTAAAACTTTTCATAAATCTGATCAGCTCTGTTTCCTTTCATCCTAGGTCCTTAGGATTGGCTGTGTCCGAACACACTGTTTCTTCTTGGATTTCTAAAGCCATTTCTTTTTGTTATTCTTTTCATGGTACAAACATAACTCCTTCTGCTAAGGCTCATTCTACTTGAGCTGTGGCTTCTTCAGGTGTTTTTTTTCAAGGGTCTGTATACTAACTCTGTTCTTGAGGCAGCTATTATGAGCCTGCTCAATTTTCATTTCCTGCCCCTCAGTGTCTGTCCATTTATTGAGAAGTTCTACCACTGCCTTAGCACAATTTTCTCCTTTAACTCTCCTGGGCACTCCGACCAGTTTTGCATTATTCCGTTGTGATGTTTAAGCAGTTTCCAGAGGGATCAATAAAGTATTTCTAACTTCTGATTTCTGATCCTCCAAGTCTGCCAGGTTAAGATGTTCTTACATTCACTGCTGCAGTATTTTTAACTATATGGGATTCCCTGCTGCAGAAACCTGATGTCCGGGCAGTCTTTCAAAAGACTTCTGAATTTAAAATGTATGCCAGATGTCACCATATGCTCCCTGTGTAATGTAGGGCATAAAAGTGGTGTTCAAGTTTACCAAAAACAGAACTTCTTTGCCGCCAGTCTGAACATATCTTTTTTTACTTTTGGTCTGTTTACCTGTGTCAGTTTTCTGCCAGTTGAACACATTTTCATTCTTCAAGGACTTCTTACGCCTGTTTGCTGTTTTTGCAAATTGAGTGCCTTGTTGGGGATTTTGCTTTTTCTTGTTATGTTTCTTGATCTTAATGTCATCCAGAAAGGGTACATGCCAGTGTGGGAGACAGATTCCCCATAGAGGCTGCCACAATGTGTGTCTTTTTTGCGTAGGTGCTTCTCTTAACCATATGTCTTGTTCTGTTTGTCAGGTGTTTTTTCCGAAAACCCTTCTCAGTAGACATTCTTCCCTTTTCTTGTTTCTTGAGTACCAGCGTTTTAGGCTACACACTAAAGATATTAGGGAAGGAATCTCCTGCCCCGAGGGACAGACATTTAGGAAAGAAGAAGATAAGAAAAAGGTCATTACGAACCTGGAGGCTTGCCTGGCTGTGTTGTCGGATTTTTCTGCCCCGACTGTGTTGGAGGCCAGTGAGGATCCAGCTGGCAGCACATCCGAAGAGGCTTTGCAGGAGTCTGTCTCGCACATTCAGAGGGAACCACTGTTGATTTTTTTCTGAGGGTCTAGGGGAGTTCCTCTGTTTTTAGATGGGGAAGAATTTCCTGCTACGGTTCTCGACTGTCTTCTGGATCTGAGTCTTCTCATAATGTTCCCTTAAAAAAGAAACAAAAAATTAAACATGTTTCTTCTGCTTCTAGGGATCCACAAAGTGAGTGGCCGGATTTTACCCAGGGGTTATTTTCTGCCATACTGTCCTTAAAGCCTCTTCATGGGGTTTCAGTTCCTGCTCCTCCTTGGGCCTCTACTTCTCTTAAAAGGTCTAGAGACCAGGATTATTCTGAGGGTTAGTCAGATTCTGCTGATGAATCCTTGTTTTATTCTAATCACATTCCTTCTCCTTTGGACTATGGGTCAGAGGAGGAGGAATCTATTAGTCCTGATGTTCCTTTGGAGGAAATTTCCTTTGCAGGACACATTCTAAGATGATGGATTTTTTTTTTTTTTTTTTTTAAGTAGGATTGTCTACTAAAGGTAAGAAGAGTGGCAAACAGACTGCTCCTGATAAGGCTACTCAATTTTTGGGGACTCCAAAGCCTTCCTTTCTGGACAAACCAGACGCTGTGGGACTCTCCATCCCTTCCCAGCCACATTCCTGTTTCTCTTTTCCTTTCTGTTTCTCTTCCAGGTTGGCTTCAGATTACTCGGGATTCTTGGGTCCTGTCAACCATTCGTCAAGGGTACTTCATGGTGTGGAAATCCCATCCTCTGTTTATGAGCATTCCTCAGCCTCCTCTGGAACATCTTCCCTTTTTACCAGAGGTTCTTCAAGGTCTCTTGTCTCAGGGTACTATTCAAGAGGTGCCTGTGTCCTAAAGGGGGAAAGGGTTCTACTCCTGACTGTTTCTAATGCCCAGAAAAGAGGGTACTTGGAGTCCTATTCTAGATCTCTCTCATCTAAACACTTTTCTAAAGGTACCTTCCTTTCATATGTCCTTTCAAATTCTGTTTCCTCTCTTGCTCCCTCAGGCCTATATGGTGCCTCTGTATCTCAAGAATGCTTATCTCCATATTCCGATCTGTCCTCTCTTCAGGAAGTTTTTGCATTTCTGTGGTGCTTCCTGGCATTTTCAGTTCTCTTTTTTGCCCTTTGGCCATTCTACTACTGCAAGGGTGTTCACCAAATGCCTTGCTCCTGTGATAGCCTTTTGCAGACTTCAAATAATCCAAATATTTTCTTACTTGGATGACCAGTTGATTCAGGCGTCCTGTCCAGCGACCCTTTTGCAAAATCTTCATTTTGCCATATCCCTTCTTCAGAGCCTGGGGTTCACTATAAATTTCAAAAAGTCTTCTCTGACTCCTCAGTATAATGTTTTTCTGGGTTGCAGGATTCAGACAGTGCCAATGCTTGATTCACTGCCCCTTCCAAAGGCCTCAACTCTCATTTCTTTCTTTCACACTCTTCTTCCTCTGGCTTTCATTACCGACAGAATTTCTCAGAGTTCTGGATTTTATGGCACCATTTCGATGCTCCCTCTGATCAAATTTTGTATGAGAAAGTTTCATTGGTTTCTGAAGTCACCGTGGTTTCGACATGCTCATCTTCTAGAATTTGTAGTTCCTGTTCTTCCTTGCCTCAGACAGGAACTTCACTGGTGGATTCAGCAGTTGTCTCTGAATCCAGGGATCCCTTTTCATCCCCCTCTTCCCTCTCAGGAATTATTCACGGTCGCCTCAGATATGGGATGGGGGTGTGACCTTTGGCTCCCTAAAGGTACAGGGGGTGTGGTCACCTTGTCAGTAGAAGGTACACATTCATGTCAAAGAGATGAAAGCTCTTCTGCTGGCTCTTCAGGCCTTTCACTCTCTTTTCTCCAGGGCATCTCAAGGTATTCACAGACACTACCACAATGATGTGGTATATCAGCAAACCGGGAGGAGTAAGATCTTATCTTATCTTTGCAGGTTGGCATTTCTGGTATGAGATCTTGCTGTCAAGTGACTCTTCAGGCAGTTTATATCCCTTCCGGTCAGAACATTGTGGCAGACACTCTAAACAGGTCCTTAACTCTGTCCCAGGAGTGGATGCTTCACAGGGAAGTTTCTGGACATTATCCACCAGTAGGGTACTCCTCAAGTGGATCTTTTTGCCTCCCCTCTGAACAAACAACTTCTGTTTTGTGCCAGAGTCCCAGGCTTCTGGTATGGAAGGTAGACTCCCTCTCATTCTCTTGGAAGGGGATGCTTCTTTATGCATTTCCTCTCCTTCCTCTCATTCCAAACGTCCTGTTCAATGTTCAACAGGATGCTGAGTTGGTGACTCCCTTTTGGCTGTGACAGCAGTGGTTTCCCTCTTCTTCTACATCTAGCCAGGAGCAGTCATCACAAGTTACCTCACAGGGTGGAGCTAATCACACAAGACAAGGGATCTCTTATCCATCCCCACCTGTTCACGTTTCAACGTGGGTGATAGGATTTTGATTACTCATAGACACCTTTTTCTTTCCAAGGACAATGCTGCAAGTCCTGCAGGATGCCAAGAAACCTACGAGTAGGAAATCCTACTTTCCAAATGGAAGAGCTTTTCTTTTTGGTGTCTCTCTTGTAACTTGGACCCACTTACTGTGGATGCTCCTTTTGTTCTCTCTGAATTGTGTGAGTTGCTCAATGCTGATTTGACCTATTCTTCTATTAAGGCCCACCTAGCAGCTGTTTCTGCTTGTCTGCCTTTCTCCCCCTCCTTTAGTTGCTAGATTTGACGTGAAGCAATTTCTTAAAAAGGCGTCCTTAATATTAGACCTCCCCGGAAGCTTGTTCCTCCTCCCTGAGATCTTAATTTTGTTTTGGAGAAGTTGACTCGGGCTCCCTTTGAGCTCTGCTTCAGCCTCCTTGCAACATTGTTCCTAGAAGACTGTTCTTTTGTTAGCTTTTACTTCTGCCAGACTGGTCTGAGTTGCAGGCCCTTATGGCTTGTCCTCCTTTTTTGATTTTTCACGAGGACAGTGTGTCCTTGCGCGCTAACCCTTCTTTTATGCTAAAGGTGGTTAATGAGCTATCTCTTAATCAGTCTATTAATCTGCCTACTTTTTTCCCCCTCTCCGCAAACTGATAGTGAACGGGTGCTGCATACTTTGGACGTGCTTTTTAATTTGAACTTGAGTTTATTTGGATATGACCAAGGCTATCAGAATATCTGATCAGTTATTTGTTTCTTTTCATAGTAGATCTTTGGGATTTGCTTTATGTACAAGCAGACTATTTCTTCTTGGATTTCTAAGGCTATTTCCTTTTGTTACACGTTTCATGGCAAGAGCCTTCCTTTTTCAATTAAGGCTCATTCTGCTGGAGCTGTGGCTTCTTCTGGTGCTTTTTTCAAAGGCTTAGATACTAATTCTATTCTTGAAGCAGCTACTTGGACTCCTGTGCATACCTTTACCAAGCACTACAAGCTGGATGGTATCTCTAGAGCTAGGGCTGGTTTTGCTAGTTTGGTTTTTCATGTTCCTCCTCCCTAGTTTTCTGTTGAGCTTTGGCACTCTCCTATATAGTTAAGAATACTGCAGGAGTGAATGTAAGGACATAGTACAGTTGTGTAAAATCTTACCATAACGGTAGATGTCGTTGCCTTCACTGCTGCAGTATTTGCTCCCTTCATCCATCCCCCTTAGTTCTTTACCTTCTTGGATGTACACATTACCTCTTGGGTTCCTTAGACTTGTGCTCCTGCTAGAGCAATCAGTTCTGTTTTTGGTAAGCCTGAACATCACCTTTATGCCCTGCATTATGCAGAGAGGATATGTTAATGTTCGGCATACCTTTTAAATTCAGAATTCTTTGGAAGACTGTCCAGATGTCAGGCTTCTGTGGCAGGGAATCCCATATAGTTGAAAATACTGCAGCAGTGAGTGCAAGGACATCTACAATTATGGTAAGATTTTACACAACTGTACTTTCAATGCAATCCAGTCTGGCTTCCACTGCTTCTGCCTTCATCTTAAACCCCCCCATTTCCCCAAATAGCATGGATTGCAGCTGAGTGCTCATTTAGAGCTTGATATACTTCTCCCAGTCTCATTTCATGTCCTGTCAGATTTTTTTTAGGGTCTGCTTTATTTCTCTCAGCTCTAGCATGATTGCATTAAGAGATACTGTGTGTATTTCTCGGTCTCCATTTCCAGCCATATTGTCTATTTTCCTTATATTTCCTTCTGCTTGCCCTGGTTTTTGATTTATTTTTGATATTAATCTCCTTTCACACAAAACACAGCAATATAACACCTTGTGGAGTTCTGACATGTTTTAACAGCTTTAATCACCAGTGAATTGGGAATCTGACTTTCTGTACATTCACTCAAGGAGCACCACACCAGAAAAAGTCATAGGAATATAATATTCTTGACTTATCCTTTACTAACAAGTGTAATCAATGAAGCATGTCATTGCTTATTCTGTTCACTATTCTTGTCATTATTTTTAAAAATAAAAGTTAAACAATGTCACATTTTTGAATTTAGCATATTACGTAACTTCAAAATAAAATGGAAACTAAAAGCAAATTCTACAAAACACTAAAACAAAGGTAGCAAGTATTTAAGAGTGTAAGTCAGTTCAGTAAACCAACTGATCAAATAGGTGGTTGGGTACAGGAGACTGTCTGAACACTGCACTCAGTAAAGTGTTTTGTGTGTGTATGTGTGTGTGTTAGGGGTGCTTACCCACAGCACCTACAAAAAAACTCCTCCGTTTGAAGTTGCGTAACCCTGACAGAAAGGAGATATTTTGTACAGCAAGACTTACAGTATCAGCATAAAATTCAAGGAATTGACCCTTTTACCCAAATCTGTTACCACTCTACAAACTACTGCCATTATTTTTGTATTCTGTATGCAGTGGAAAAAGGGGGCATAGTGGCACAGTGAGTGAGAAGCATTGTTGGGTCAGACCAGGGTTTTCTGGTTCAGTTCGTAGCTGGGGTGCCTTGTGTGCACAGTCTGCAAGTCTTCCCTTTGTTTGCTTGTGTTTTCACTGGCTACTCTGGCTTCTTCTCATAACTCCTGCGTATACAGCAAGTAAGTGGATTGGCAACTCTAAACTGACCCTAGATGCATACAGTGTGTATGTGATATGTAAGAAAGGCTTATTAATTGTTAATCTATTTCCATTCCCTACTTGCTTACTGGATGGCAGTACTGACAAGATCACATTTGGGAAGCAATTTTTACACAAGATCAAGAACAGCCTAGATTCTGCAAGATGAAGCTCTGCTGTTAGAAGTAGCTCTTCTCCAGATCCCTTTTAAAAATTTAATAACTACGAGTAAATATTTTCTGCATTCTTTCTCACCTCATTGCCTGCCAGCCATCATCCCATTTATGACTCACAGCACTCCCTTATTTCCCATAGGGCAACAGCTTATCAAGGAAGGCTGAAATCCAAGCAATTATTAGGGATTTTCATGCAAGCCCCAACCCCAGTCCCCTGTGGCAGCAGATGTAGGTTCTGGCAACAATACAACATCTTTCTTCCAGCTATGTGTGCTACTATGCATGCCTGACTCTACCTACAGACAACGCTGCTTGAAATGCAGACCCACCTTCACATGCCAGTAGCAGTTGGACTATTTGTAGTGCATGCAGCCTCTGCTGGCAGTCAGTACAGTAGTGTGCTTAGCTACCTCCTTTATACCCAGAATAGAAATGGTAGCGTAGGCCAGTCACTCCCATTCTCCCACACTGGTTCCTCTGGCCCTTGGATCACTAGTTGAAAGCTGGTTATCTGGGTCACAGTCGGGGCTTCATCGCTCTGTGCTAAAAGGCTGACTAGAATAAGTATCAGCAATACAACAACATTCAGTAAAAAAAATGCAAGGAAGACCTATCCAAGCTTGAGTTCACTGTGTAAAATCTTAAAACTGCTGCAGTTTATTTTCATGAGCTATATGCAAGTGACGCTTGAGGAACCTGTGTTTCAGCTTCATGGCTTCTGAATGCTCATGACCTCTTATATTTTACTTTTTAAGAATTTATGGGTGCATTTAGACCAATAAAGCCATCTCCCACTAGCTGTAGATATGCATGTTTCAGCTTTTTTAAACACCTTTATTGAATTTAACACTTAAGTCAAAGGCAAAAATATACTTGTATAAAAGAAAACAAAGCAAGTTAACATATTTACAGTTACAAACATTATACATTACATATATTCTTTAGCACAATTGTCATCAATGCAAAATTACAAAAATTGCTCAATTCCTGCCTTCCATTAAACCTCATTCCTCCTGTAAAACATTACCCTGCATGTATTGTTCCCACAGTTTTCCTTTTTTGTGTGTAATTTGCTTATACCCTTTTCTAAAGTTCCCGCTTCAGTTCTTTTATCTCTGTTACAGTATTTACTACTTCAAATATAGTTGGTTTAGATTCTGATTTCCACTTTCAAGTCATTGCTTTTGATAGCAGTCAGAATTAAACTTAACAAGGCTTTACTATGTCTAAGCAATTCAGAGCCTGTAACCCAACTAAAACTAACTAAAAGTTCCTAACTTACACCCATTTGTTCTCCCAGAATTTCTGACAGAGTACTCTGTGGGTAATTTTAAAGTCTGCCAGCTTATTGCACTCCCAAAAAAGTACAGTTGTGTAAGATCTTACCAGTTTAAGTGGAAGCCAGATTGGATTGCCTTGAACTTAAGCTAGCAGACTTGGAGGATCAGAAATCAGAAGTCAGAAATACTTTATTGATCCCACAGAAAATTGCTTAAAGGTCACAACGGAATAATGCAAAACTGGTGGGAGTTCCCAGGAGAGTTGATGGAGAAAATTGTGCTAAAGTGGTGGAACTTCTCAATAAATGGACAGATATTCAGGGGAATAAAAAAGGAAGTAAAAAATTAGCAGACTCATAATACTGCATGGAGACTGGGAATGGATAAGGATTTAAAGTCTGTTTATTATATGTGTGCAGGTGTATGAGTTGTATGAAAATGTACTGAACAAACTGAAAGCCTGAGAAGAAAATGATGATGAGAGAATGTATAGGTTCATAGGTGTGTACTAGACTAATGACCACAAGGGCCTTTTAAAGCCTAGCCATGCTTCCCAAATCTCTGACTAGTTCCAGTACCCTTGATAAGCATAAGGAGGGGTCTGGGAGATGAAACACTTACAAGCAGGGGCCTGGGAGATGAACCACTTACAGGTTGCCAGTGTCCATTAGAATAATATACTTTTTAGTGGACTGAAAGGTAAAGTACATGCTCACTGGTAATAAAATTGTGCAAGCAGAAGGGGCTGCAATGGCAGATGTTGTATCCAGCAGCTGTGATGATATTTTTGCTAATTGCAGCAAGGATGTTTGTGAATCCATAGGAAGCTATGGAAGTGCTGAAGAAACCAGTGAACCATATAATACCTTCAGTGAACGTGGAAGGAGAGAGGCAAGTAGGTGGAAGAGTACCTGAACAGCAGCTGAGTGAGGCACAGAGTAGCGATAGACATTATTTCTCCTCTTCGGGAGGCAACAGTAGCTGAGGGAAAAAGGTAGGGATTATACTGGCTGCCAGGGAAAAAAGCAGGGTTGCAGAATTAACCAGGAGAAGTGATGAATTATGAGCATTGTGGTAGTGAGTGTGAACAAAGCAGAGGCAATTCAGTTTCACATGATAAAGGGGCAGAAAGAGCAATTAGAAAAGAGAATTAGAAGGCAAGCATGACAAGTAAACTTACTGTGGTAATGAGGAAGCTGTTGTATAATTAAATATGATCGTTGTGGCATAAACACTGGCAAAAAATAGCCATTGGTGGTGAACAGTAATGCAGTGTGTTATGTCATTGCTGGTTTCCAGTAAATTAATTGTATTTTACTTTTCCTTGTATGAGCAAATAGTCTAGCACAGCATTTAAATTAAAAGACAAAATATGTATTTTGTAAAGTTACAAGTTATGGGTTTATGTACAATTCAAATTCTTCTTTTTACTGACTGCGGTTACTTCTGTAGAAGTATTTCAGTTGAAGTGCTATACGTAAGGCTAGCTTTCAAAAATATTACCAAGTTATAAATAAATGTTATACTAATGATTGGGTATAAAAGGTAAAAACTAAGGACTGGAATAAAGAGAAATAAAGAAGACCCTAAAAGAAAATGTGTTAAGATATTGAAAGAGACTGGGAGAAGTGGATCAAACCTTAAGAGCACTAAACTGCCATCTAAGCTATGTTAGAGGAAGATGGGAAGCTTAAGACGAGGGCAGTGGAAGCTAGAGCAGATAGCACTGAAGCTAAGCTGACAGACTTGTAGAATAGCTCATGACAAAATAATATAAAACTGGTGAGAGTGCCTAAGAGAGTTGAAGGACATTAATGACGTTACAGAGGTGTAGAGGAGGGAAATGGATAGTAGATAATAAAGGAAAAGGAAAATAAAGCAAAGTTACAGAAATGGTAAGATGGAAAAGTTTCAGAAAAAAAAGTGTGGGAATGGAAAGGATTTATCTTAGTGAGTGACCAAAGGCAACCAAAATGTTAGCAGTAAGAATAAGAAAACAAGAACTGGATAGAGGGACATAACCAGATATGGAAAAAGGATGGAGAGGGAATACAGTTCACATTAGAAGAACTAGTGGAGATTTTTACAGGATGTTTTAAGAGTCTGTGTGCTGAGGAGGAAGGGAAGCAGGGGAAAGAAGAGTATGATATAATCTCATGGAGAGAAATAGACCTGTCAAGCGGAAGAGAAGTGAGAGTTAATGGCACCAATTACGTAGGGAGAATTGGAAAACATTTGAATAAAGTTAGCAAGGGGGTAACACAGGAAAGTGATTGACTACCAGTTGAAGCATAGGAGATGGCAAAGTATAAGGTGCTTCTAATATGAGAAAGTGTGTTTTAATAATATTTTTAGGAGATGACCTGTGCTGAATACACCAATGGAAACAGTAATGTCAGTGATTTTTAAAGAGGGTTAGGTCCCACTGTTGACATTTTCCTAGAGACCCATCTCAATTTTAAATCACAGTTTTAAGAGTTTTATATTAATAATGATGAGAGGTTGTGAGTAATGCATTCCAGAATAATCTGTGCTGATGAGTCAGGGTTTGTAATGGGGAGGGGCAGAGAATAACAGATAATACACTTAGGACCTTGATCATAATGCAAGATGCACAGGAAAAAGGAAAGGAAGTTTCAGTCCTGTTATTAGAAGTGGAAAATAACATTTTATAGGGTAACTAGTCATTGCCCACAAGCTAATCTTTAAACCTGCAGACTGCCCATCTCTCGCCACTTTCTTAAAAACCTACAAACCCAATCGCACACTGAGATCCTTAAACCAAAACCTCCTCCAGGTCTACAAACCATAACGACCACCCGGGCACCTACTGATGCCTTTTTCCTTAGCTAAACAGTGGAACTCTCTCCCCCCTCACCTACGCAACCTACCTAACCGTATGAAATTCAAATCACAGCTTTTCTGTCATCTATCATCACAGTGGGAATGCTCATATCACGCTCGAACATAAACCACCCCTCTTATTATTCTCCACTGAAATCTACTCTTATTAAATCACAACTACTGCTTCTAGCAGCTGTATGTTTTACAAAGGTCCTTGCTAAGATCTCTGACAAAATGTCTAGGTTTCCTATAAATGAACACCCTACCTAGCTCTTAAGGGCTAGCAGCCATTGTCTGTATGTACTCTATGATCTCATGACCAATTGTTTATTCTTTGTAAATATGTTGTATTTTAAACCTTCTGTACATACTGTTGTGTGTTTTTGCAACATTTAATCATTGTAACTGTAATTCTTGGAGCTTTTCTCCTTGGGCCTCCACTGAAAACGGGCTCATTATGCCCCAGTGGACTTCCCTGGTCATCAAACTTAAATAAATAAATAAAATAAGAAAATAACGTGGTTATTTTTCCCAAAGACAGATGGATAAAGTTACTAAAAATGATATACAGCAGTTCAAGAGCTATAATTAAAATGTGGGCTAAGCTATCAGCAGAAGTAAACATGGAATGAGGCAAGTTTGATGATTGCTGTATACAGGCTGGGATAGTCAGTTGGAAAAAGATAAAGGATAGGAACAAAAAGGTTAGTAGACATTTCATCGAAGGTGAGATCTTTCTGAGACAGATGTAAGTGTATAGATTAATACAATTTTTTCATAGTTAAAGGAGAAAATTAGAATTTTGTTAATTGTTTGTTAAACAAGGTAAAAATGATACATCCAAAACTCCTAACGATGCGGACATCTTACAAAAGGGCCTCACTGAGACAGATGCCTGGTGTCAAAGCCATGGCCTCAAGCTCAATGCCAAAAAGTGCATTGTCAACCCCTTTGGTAAAAACTCTGTACCCATGAACTACCACATAGGCGGTAGTAAACTTAACACCGAACGTGTTATAAGAGACCTTGGGACACAGGTGGACAATAGTCTCTCCTTTGATAATCACATCACCACAGTAGTCAGGAAATCCTTCTATGTGGCACACCTCATTACAAAAGGTTGCTCATCCAGGAAAAAAGAGGTCCTTGTTCCCCTCGACTCGTCACTCATTAGACCCATTATAGTGTACAACGCCCCTTTTGGTATTTACCTCACAAGACATCTACAACAACTGGAAAGGCCACAGAAATACCTCACAAACAGGATTACCAGCCTCAAACAGATGTCCTATGCAGACCGTCTCAAAAATCTCCAGCTTTACTCCGTTGCATATCACCTACTCAGAGGCGATCTCTGCCTAACATACAAAGCTATGTCAGACTGAGAGCTGTTGGACATGCTCCACTTAAAGAAATCCCAATCCCTCCGAGCTACACGCTCTAGGGACCTAACCCTTGTCACCGCAATAAACAGAACATGCTGGAGAGATAGATTCTTGTCCCAGAGACTTCTCATACTGTGGAACAAGCTACCTATCTATATCAAACAAAGCTCATTAGCACTCTTCAAGAAAAATCTTAATGATTGGATGGGAAATAGAAAATTCACCCTGGGGATCACTTCTGTGGCTCTGCTTGACAGTGGCACAGGAAAATAATTTTCCTGGGTGGCAAAAGCCAGGGTACCTTTTTGGCTAGGCTTATATAGGCCCTAGGGCCAGTAGCCAAGTACCTACCTATGAACAATTAACATACAAGTGGGAAGTGACACATAAGATGATTAAGTGTAACGTGTTAAAGTCCTGGTTAAGGGCTATTGTAATCAGTGAGATAGTAATGAATGGATTAGAAAATACAATGGAAAGTTAAAATTGACATAATCTAAAGCAAATGTTGAGGTAAGAGAAGCATATGGATATTTGTAATGGAATGAAAACACTGTAAATTGGATTGAATGTGAATTGTACAATAAAGTTGCCTTTTTCCTTTAAAAAATAATGTTATATCTCTAGTTGATATTTTAATCTTTTTCAGATTATAAATTAAAATTCAGGAAATGTATATTCTTGTAGCATGAATGATGTTTATATATATCCCTGTATATATTTGGATAGTTATAAGCAAACACAGACACTTTAAATTTTAAAGCAGTTAAATAGAAGTCCCTCTTACTTAGTGTAAAGAATGAAGTTAACCAGTAGCATTCACTAAATTGTACACCTTTGCTCTTAATGCTAGACTTCACATACATAATTTGATTGATAATACCTATATTTAACTTTAATGTTACTCTTCACATACAATATTTCTGAGCTTCAGTTCACTTGTTTAATGTAGAAAATGACTAATAGTAATTTCAACATAAATATAAATTGTACCCTCCTTGTTTGAGATTGTAATGTAACCTTAAACATTCTGCTTGTTTGTCAGGGATGTTGTGTTGTCATTGCCAGAGCATGTTTCTATGACCAAGGGTAGGACTGGGATATTAGATTTATCAGGCCATGCTCCTTGGGTAAGAGCAAAGACCATCAGTGTTAAGAAAAGTTGAGATAAATGGGCTAAACTTTAGGCTAGGGCTGTAAGGGCCTCAGGGACAATAGCCTAGCAACTTCCTATGATCCTATGTTGCAGACCTCATCCTTCCTCATTGCACAAACCATGATCATAGCCATGTATTGAAAACTGCAATTTGTGCTAGTGTTTAGGTATTATGTAGGTATTTCTTTAGTTAATCAGTGTAGATGTAAACCCTGATCTAAAGAGCGGGTTCAGTTGAACAGGCTTGTATTGGCACCTTTTGTAACTTACCTGGAGATTTTATAGTTTGCCTCATGGTAAAAAAATGCTTTTGTGAGCTTATTTGATTATCTGTGATCATCAGATCCTGACTCACTTAAAGGTGAGTTGAATAAACATGTTGCATTTATCATGTACGGTGATAGACTAGTGACCTCCAAATTTACTATCAAATTCTTAATAATCTGTTTATGTAAAAAATACAGTAAGTTACACCATCCTGGTCTCCTTGTTTAAATTGTCTATGCAAATGTATAGCAGAGCTTAGTTTCATTGTAAATTTTTTAGCAATTAATCTAATTGGTCACCTGAAATTTGTTTTCTATATTTTTCTTTATATTTTCAGTAGCATTATCATATGCATTTAGTTTTCACAGATTATCCCATTTTATACTGAGTTTACCTGTGGTCCTAGTCAGTATAGTGGGGTACTAGTGGATGTTAAAAAGCATTATTTCTTTTAAGCATCTATAGCTGTTGTTGCTTGAGCACTAAAATTTAGTTACCACTGAAGAAATAATTTGAATGATTACAAGTACCAGTAATGATAAGTGCTTTTGCCTGAGGGTTTTAGGCTTCTTTCACATACACATTTAGTACAAGTTATTTATTGGCACTGTATTATTACACCACTTCAGTCATATGCCAGAGTTCTGGACCTCCCAGTGGTGTGAAGACCTAGGTGGTTGATTAGTAATACTTTAGGAAGACTGATGTTTAGGTTTTACTGAATGGAGCTGGCCATGACCTAGCACCGTATTAGTGTTTGAGAAATCACCTTTCATTGAAAAGTTGGTATGTCACCCTGCAGAGTTTATTTTCCACAACATCTAGGTTTTAGGGCATTTAAGAGGCAGAGACAAGGTCATTGCAAGTCTACAGAAACTACTGTTTTTAGTTTAGAGGACATCTTTTCTTTCACACCTTTTTCATCTAAGCATGCACTAGATCAGTACCAAAATATGGTGTTTACTTTCATATACCTTTTTAGGGTCATATGATTTTAATGTTACTAAGCAGTTTTGTTAGATGTTCATCGTGTTTCACTGTTGCAGTCCTTACAAAATGGGTTATCCGGCTCCCGGTAGTCCACAGTCTGCCAGAATACCAAAGTTCTTGGTATATGACGTCAGCTGCCTTCGGTTTAGGTCTGACATCAGGACGCCAGGTACAAAAGAAGGCAGCCGACACCATTTCCTCAGTCTTTTTTGCCCCGGAGCCCAAAGCAGACACATTTTGCACGAGTGCCGGTTGGCTGAGTACCTTCTTTTTGTATTATGACTGCTTAGTTGAAGACATCAGATAAGTACTCCGTTGGGGACCCTCTTTTCTTGCTTTAATGAATGTCAGAGAAAGTTGTTAACTGTCTTGCCTGTGGAAAACAGATTCTGCACAGTGATTTACACTCCTATTATATTACTTGTTTGGGCCTTGAGCATGACGTCCTTAATTGTGTTAGAGCTAGGATCTTGTTCAAGCATTTTGGAGTTTGGCCCAAGTTCGTCGGTATGGCGTCTTCTGGTCTCCTGACTTCAGATGTTCCTAAGAAGCGCAAGGATAAGGACCGCAACAGGCTTTGGGTCAGATTAGCTGACGATGTCCCTGTTAAGTTAGTTGTTGGCACAGCGGTAGTCAGTGAGGCGCTTTCATTGCTCCTGCATTCTGCGAATGTTCAGCAGCAGACATCTGCGGAGACCTTTTCTGAGTCCTCCATACCGCAGGCTTCCACTTTGTCTTCTGACCCTCTGCCAGTTGCCGCCTCTGATAGATCTGGAGCCACTAAGCAGGTGCCAGCTTCTGAGGCCTCTTTTCTCCACCTGGAGACCAGATACAGACCGACATTGATTCAGACTTCTGCGGTGGCTAGGCCTCCCGAGTCCTTCTGGCTTTCTAGTAGGCCATCCTGTCGAAAATCTACTCCTAAGCAGGTGTCGACCTCCCCTCAAATGCCTCAGGCTCAGATGGTTAAAATGGTTAGTGATCTACTGACCCTTATCAAGGGCTCTCAGCCACCTCCTTCGAAAGGGATTAGGGAATTGTTCCCAGAAGCTTTCTCTGCCTCAGGCACTCCGGTTTCCAGCAACTCTGCTGATGAAGAGGGAAACTCCACTTTTTTCTGGTTTTGAGGATTCTGATGCAGAAGACTCCATCCCTTTTGCCTCCCCATCCAGAAGATTTTTCTTTTGGAGATACTCTGAATACTCTTAGGGAGCATTTCAGATGGGAAAGTCAGGACATTCCTCAGTCTAAGAAACGGATTAGGGAATTCTTGGATTTGCCACAGCATAAGCCGTTTGCTATCCCTCCGGTTTTGGAAGTTGTTGATGATGTTTTCATGAAGAATTCTTTGACTCCTAATTCTATTCCTCCTGCTCCCAGAAAGTCTGACCGGTATTATAGAGGTCCCGATTCTCATCAGTTCCTTTTCAAGAATCCTGCCAGATCCAGAGATTATTTCTCAGGGCCCTAAGGGTGTTACAGCCACAGTTGCTAAAAATCCTTTTCCTTCTGACAGGGAATCTAGGGCCTTGGATAAGGTTTATACTTCTTCCACCCTGGCTGTTAGGTCTGTTAATTGTCTTTTTCATATGCTTAAGTATCAGCAGCACACTTTGGGGGCCATTAAGACTAAAATTGCTGGTGTTCCTTCCCTGATGGAGAGTAAGGACATGCATGATTTATTGAATTCTGGTGTTCCTTCAATGATGGAGAGTAAGGACATACATGATTTATTGAATTCTGCCACTCTTGTCACTAAACATTCTCTACATTGTGGTTTCTACACTTTGGAGGCTTCTTGCAGGGCAGCAGCCACTGGTTCTGTCATTAGAAGACATACTTGGCTCAGGGAACAGTCCCTTTATGAACCTGTCACGTCTAAATTATTGGATGTGCCTTTGCACAAGGACAATCTTTTTGGTGGCAAAGCAGAAGAGGTGTTGAAAAAGTTGGAGGATAAGGCCAAATCTATGCAAACTGTTAAGGACTTTCTGCAAGTTCAGCCTCCTCTTTTAGTAGCCATTACCCTTCCAAGAATTAGACTTTTCCTGACCTTAGTAAACAGAGTCGCACTAGATCTAGGGGTTACAGGTCTTCTAGGGGACAGACTTCCACCCCTCAAAAGGCTAAGTACTGACAGGCTTCCTCTTCTAAATCAGGGAGTTCTAAGCAAACTTCCCAAAGCAAGCATTCCCAGTGACTCTGGCCTTCCCCTGCCTGCCTCTGCAGGCCCAGGGTTTCCTTTGGGTGGAAGGGTAGCCATGTTTGCAAATGTCTGGTTCACCATCACAGATGACAAATGGGTGCTCAAAATAGTATCCCAAGGCTACAAGTTTTCCTTTCACACCTTCCCTGTCCACCACAGATACCCAGATATCCCCCCAAATCAAAGGGCAGAAGCAGAAAAACAAGTTTCTTTACTAAACCTGGGAGCAATAGAGCCGGTTCCTGCACTACAGATAGGCCAGGGTTTCTACTCAAGGCTTTTCCTGGTTCCCAAAAAAGGGGGCACCTGGCACCCTATTCTGGATTTGTCCATTCTAAACACTTTTCTGGTTATTCCCAAATTCAAAATGCTCACTATTCAGCAGTTGCTGCCAATGCTGGCCAAGGATTCCTGGCTGGTGACTTTGGAGCTCAAAGAAGCTTATCTGCACATCCCAATAAAGAAAAGCTGCAAGCAGTTCCTTCACTTCAGGGTGGGGAACAGGCACTTCCAATTCTCTACACTGCCCTTTGGCTTATCTACTGCTTCCGGAGTTTTTACCAAATGCCTGCCTCCGGTTATTGCTTTTTGCAGGCAAAGAAACATTCAAATTTACCCTTACTTGGACAATTGTCTTATTCAGGCAAATTCTCCAGAGCAACTTCTAAAGGATTTGGACTTTGTAAAGAACCCTCTTTGGGCTACACCATCAACAGAAAGAAGTCAAAATTGGTACCCACCAGGGAGATTGTATTCCTGGGAGTGAGCCTGAACACAGCCGCCCAGATGGTATTCCTCCCTCAAGAGAAACAAATGGATCTTTCGAATTACTTCAGAAATTTGGCAAGCTTGACCCAGCTCTCTGCAAAGCGATTCCTGCAAGCCCTGGGATTCATGGCTTCATGTATTCTAATGATTCCATATGCCAGACTGCATATGAGAAAAATACAATGGTACCTCAAAAACCTTTGGTATCAACACACTCAGGATTTAGACTTGATACTTCCTCTCATTCCCTGCCTGCAGATGGAGCTCCTTTTTGTGATGGCCTGTGCACAGAACAAAGGCCTGTCTTTCTGTCCACCTCGTGCCAGCCAGACTATCACCACAGATGCCTCAGACTACGCTTGGGGAGCACATCTAGAGGGCAGATGCATTCAGGGGACTTGTAATTCTCAACAGGTTCATTTGCACATAAATCTGAAGGAATCGATGGCAGTCCAGCAGGCCTTAATGGCTTTCAAACATCTTCTCTCTCCTGGTACTCTTCTGGTCAGGACAGATAACACTACAATCATGTGGTACATCATCAAGCATGGAGGGATGCACTCTTACCCCCTGTGCAGACAAAGCATGATACTATGGTCCATAGCAGCTTCCATGGGCATTCATCTGGCAGCTCAGTTTCTTCCAGGAAGGCTCAACACCTTGGCAGACTGGTTGAGCAGGCAGGTTCTGGATCCTCACGAGTGGCAACTAAACAAGACCATCTTCTATCGCATCATTCAGTGTTGGGGCACTTCCCAGGTGGATCTCTTCTCATTTCCAATCAACCACCTTCTTCCAACATTTTGCACCAGGGATCATCACAGCAAAACTTGGAAGGTGGATGCTCTGTCCTTCCCCTGGACACAGCTCTCGATCTATGCATTCCTTCCTCTGCCTCTTCTTCCCAGAGTGCTGTTAAAGATAAGGGATGAAAAACTAAGGGCCATCATCATAGCTCCAGACTGGCCCAGACAACATTGATATCCACTACTTCGCAGTCTCTCCCAGTCTCAGCCTTGGCATCTTCCCCTGATACCAGATCTCCTGGGTCAGGAGTGGGGGATTCTGCATCCTCATCTTCAGACTCTGCATTTGGCAGCTTGGCTCATAATTTAAACCTTTCCCAACAAGTGGTTGAAGTACTTCGTGAGGTCAGGAGGCCTAGCACTAGGAAATTTTACGCAGATAAGTGGAAAAAATTCTCCGTTTGGATGCAGACTAGAGGGGAAGACCCTTGTCAACCTACTCTTCCTCTTATTCTTGACTGTCTGGCAGGCTTGCTTAATGGTGGACTTTTCTTTTCTTCTATCAAAATTCATGCTTCAGCTATTTCTGCTCATTGTTCCTTTGAGCATCCCATTTTCTCTCATCTCTTGATGAAACAGTTCCTCAGGGGAGCTAGCAATTTAAAGCCTTCCAGAAGGGCACCTACTCCTGCTTGAGATCTCAGTTTTGTACTTTAGAAACTTACTCTGCCTCCTTTTGAACCAGCTGCCTTGGCAGACCTGAAGTTTCTCTCCTGGAAAACTGCCTTTCTTTTGGCTATTACTTCAGCTAGAAGAGTTTCTGAGATGCAGGCCTTAATGGCAGTAGAGCCTTTTTATCATCTTCCATGCGGATCGGGTTGCTGTTCAAACTAAACCTTCCTTTATGCCTGAGGTGGTTTCTAGCCTAACTCTTAACCAGTCTGTCCACCTGCCTACCTTCTTTCCTAATCCTCAGAGTAAAGGGGAAAGGTTACTGCATTCCCTGGATGTGCATAGACAGCTTAGATTTTACCTGGACAAGACTAAATCTTTTTGAAAGTCGGATCAATTGTTGGTCAGTTTTGCTCCTGGAGCTCAGGGCAAAGCTATTTCTAAACAGACCATTTCTAAGTGGATTGCTCATTGTATTCACTTTTATTACTTACAGCATGGCAAGGTTCCTCCACATACTATTGGGACCCATTCTGCTAGGGCAGTCTCTACCTCAGCAGCTTTTTTAAGGGGTGTACCTACTAGGGACATACTGGAAGCAGCTACATGGACCTCTGTCCACACTTTCATTAAACATTACAATTTACCCTTGTTTTCTAAGTCCAGGGATGGCTTTGCCACTGCAGTGTTGCAGGGCATCCTTACCAACCCTTAAACAGTGGGTGTTCCTCTTCCCTTTTGTTTTTTTCCTGGGCTTTGGGAGTCAACCCATTTTGTAAGGACTGCAACAGTGAAACACGAACATAGTACAGTTGTGTGCATTTATTATAAATGTAGATGTTCGAGTGTATTCACTGTTGCAGTCCTGGTTTCCCCCGCTTCCATCTCCCCCTTTTTTTTCCAAGGGCACAGACTGGATTTTTTTTTCCTGGTCTAACCTTTTTTGGGGGCTCCTGAGAGTTAAGGCAAGAAAAACTGTGGAAATGGCATTGGCTGCCTTCTTCTATCTGACGTCCTGACGTCAGGCCTAAACCAAAGGCAGCCGACGTTATATACCAAGGACTTTGTTATTCTGGCTGACTGTGGGCTACCGGGAGCCGAATAACCCATTTTGTAAGGACTGCAACAATGAATACACTCGAACATCTACATTTATGGTAAGTGTACACAACTGTGCTTTTCTCTTAGTTTAGCAGGCATTTTATGTGAGTAGGATCTTGGAAATTAATGAACGGGGAAACCTTTAATTACTGTTTTAGTCAGTGACAGTCATTGTGTATTACACGGAGGCAGTCATTTTGTAGGTAACATTTTCATTTTAATGACTGGAATGTTCTGTGGCTGTGCATAGTTGGCATGGTGCTCACCGGGGCAACAACTTCCTTTCATGAGCACCACTGGCATTTATCCCAGGAAAATGGGTAATATCTGGGCAATACAGACCATACATGCCAAAGTTTTATTTGGAGCATTCAGGATCATGTATCCCTACATCACCAAAAAATGCCAGATGACCCTTTTGGCCAACGGCACCCATATCACACATGGCTAGACATTGTAACTACACCCACATGCTCTGTGTCACTGCAGACCCTGTGGACCAACACAGTCCCCCATGTGTTTTTTTTTCTAGCTTATTTCCTCAGTTAAATCTGCATTTTCAAATCCAATATATTTTTCTTCTTATTTACTGGTTGTCCCAGCACTGACTGGTAAGAATTCCCAAATCTCCATGGTAGTCAGTTATTTGTAGCTCAGTATACCCAGCACTTAATAGACAAGCCATTCATAAAGATGACTGGCCAAGAGCCCCCCCCCCCATAGCTGTCCAGGTCCCTGGGAGGTCCACAACAATCTCATATGACCGAGATGGAGATGTTTTACAGTTCATGTTATTTGTTTTACAGTTCATTGTCAAAAACAAACATGAACTTATACTTTGCCTGTACATAATCTGAAATAGCTTGGAACTCCAAGGCAAAAGCACTTACACTACTGGCACTTGTTATTATTCAAACTGTTTCTTCACTACGTAACTGAATTATAGCATAAAAAATAAATAAAACACATCCTATTGAAGAAGAAAACTAACTCTGTGAATTTATTTTTCAAGCAACATTGGCTTTGTGCTTAATGGAATTAATGATGTGAACTAATACTGTTTAACAGCCAGCTATATCTCAGTTTTTGTTTTATTTATTCATGAGTGCCTGATGTAAAAAAATCCCTTTAGACCACAGAAGGGATTTGTGTTTCATTTACCAGAGTACACCTGGGCAGGTTATTTAGTCCAAGAAACTTCTCACTGTGGATTGCCAAAATTTGTGTACATCTGCAGCTGCTTCATTTCAGCAGGTTTATTCTTTAATAGTTGTAGGCACATGAATTTCACTTCCCTGAGGAATCAAAATCCACTCATAAGGAAGGGATTTAACAGTCCAAGAATTCTTATAAACAATGCAGTGTGCCACAATAGTTGTGCTGTAGGGTGAAACGTAATGTTCCATCTTCATATTTTTTAATTTGATTGATGGCTGGTCCATTTGACCTACCATCTGTGACTTGGCCATGGTTTCTGGACTTCTCTGACTTTTGTCTTCAGATTAATCAGATGGACTTTTAGGTGAAGTCAGACCTGTTCTGTTGTACTAAAAGTTACATTTTTCCCTGGTTTATTTTTCAATTGTTTTGACTCATTCCTGTCATGACTAGCTGCAATATTTTGCTCCCTAAAAAGCTGCTGTCATTGCCTAAAGCCCACAGTGACCACTCATGCAAGTATTGCCTTTATTCTTTCCTTCATCAATTTTTTTTAGATTTAAGTTTGGAATGCTTTTTTTTTTCTTTCCAAGAAATTAGGAATGCTATTCGTTGTTGTTGCATGAACAACATTGTGCCTCTGAGTATAAATTGAGTTTTCTCTGATGCAGGTAATTTGCCATTATAATGGCGAGGAAGATTTCTTACTTGAAGAGGGCAACTTTTGGCATTATTTATGTTACATAGATAATGTCACTATCTTGCTGGATTGAACAGGGAAAATGAAAACATACCTAATTTTACGAAGCAATTTTCCTGAGTGTGTTACTAAAACAGCACGTTTACTCCACTGCAAATTTCCTGAAGAGAGGTGATGCTGATAACCACAGTAACCCTAACAAGCATATGTAAAGTATAGCTGGTGGAATTACTTCCACTGAAGAACTGATGATAAAATTGAGTTGAGAAACTTAATAAGGTGTTAAGAAATGAGAATTTTAAAAATTATATTTTTTTCTTCCTTCTCTTACAGGAGATCTTGCACAATTCTCAGAAACCTGGGGACAGAATGATATAAGTGCCTTTTCAGATCCGTTTTCTTCATTCAGCAAACTTTTTCGTGGACTCTTCTCAAGCAGATAGCTGTGACTTATTTACGAACATTTTGTAGTAAAATCTGTTGCATATATGTTAAAAATGTATAAATACATATATTTTGCAGGATTATATATAATAAATTATAGGTAAAAGTACAAGTGTGCGCGTGTTCATGTTTTAACAGTCTTTCAAAGATGTACCCTGTCAGAGTATTCTAAATCTAATATCTCTTTGAGACGCCACAGTTTTTCTGCTGAATTGCACTTATACTGGTGCTGCTACAACTGCAGTAGTTGGTTTATCTGAAGTAGCTGCACAAAAGCAGATAATGGTAGGGTCATTTTACATACTGATACAAACCGATTGTATAGGGAATGCTGATTTTAGGAGAAATGAAACACTTAACAGAGAGAATTGTATACTTTTGTCCCCTTGCCCTGCATACACAACAAAGAGTTTATGTGGCTAGGTTCCACACATTGCCAACTTGCTTTGTTATTATTAGTATAACGGTAAGAGCTAGGAGACAGGGCCATCACATTATGGACTGAGATGTGCATATGTTATGAAACGCATTCGGACTCATCTAAGACGTAATTGTTTTAGGAGCAATTTCAAGCTAAGGTTCCTCAAGATGTTATATTTTTGTGCTATCAGCTGAATAACTGAACTAAAGTTCTTCATGTCTTTTTCAGTGCCTTGACCTTTATGAATGCATAACCTAGTGGAAAAAAAACAGTTACTCAGTGGAAGCAATCTGGAATGTAGTGTACTTATGTTACAGAAACTGTACAAGCACATCAGACAAAGTATTAAGTGTTAGGGGCAGAACTCACATTTAAGCCTTTCAGAATACTTTTTTTAAGTTAGAAGCTGAAATACTTAATTCTTTCTCAGTTTTTGTTTGTATGTTTCTAGTTGCTTCATTGATGCAGCTAATGTATAATAAAGAACAGTACTCTAATGGGCCTTGCTGCATGTCACTACTCAAAACACTTCATTTTATTATCATTTGTGTATACCCTGTCCACTTAATTACCACACCACGTTCATGACAGAAGAGATGTGCAGTGAGTCAGATGTGTGCTATTAGACATGATTAAATTTGTAAGCCCACTTGTAGCTATACTGCAAGTCTCCATTAGCATTTTAAATACATATCAGTACTTTACCCCCCCCCCCCCAAAAAAAAAAAAAAAAAACAGAAGAGCAGACTTCCTGCTGCTGAACCATCTGCATCATCTAGCACCTGAGTCACTGGATGAATGTTGATGGTCGTATGCTGTACTGTATTGCCAGTAAGCTGAAGCAACATTAAACTGTTATTCAGTAACATTTCAGCCTCACCTCTAATCAGTATTGTAGACTTGGGCCATTTCTGACACTAACTCGTGAATTAATTATTGTTCCAAAACTTCTCTGTGTGGAAGATTTTCAATCCGTATATATCTAGTTAGTCAATGAATATTAATCAGATCAGATAATGGTACCAGAAGTAGCGAACTTAAACTCGTCCTAAGTCAAAAAAATAATAAAAAATATATAATCACTCGGTATTTGAAAGTAATCCAAGCAGGGTAGGCAGTCTGTTTCCAGTTGAAAATGCTTTATTAAGTACACAGACAAGAGATCCAAGTATTTTCGACTGGAAACCGACTGCCTACCTTGCTTGGATTACTTTCGAATACTTAGTAATTCTGTACAATATTTCAAATTATATTTTTTTATTATTTATTATTTTTGTGACAGGACGAGTTTAAGTTTGCTACTTCTACTACCATTATCTGATCTGATTAATATATAGTGATTAACTAGATCTATATATGGATTGAAAATCTTCCACACAGAGAAGTTTCTTAACACTGTTTTGTTTTTGGGCCCACTATACTTGTTTAGTGGGTTGTTTGAGACTTTTGGGATTCCACGGTGATTACTTGTTTTTTAATTCATTATTCTTCCTAGCACAAGCCATGCACTCATGCTAGAAAGGCCCTTCTCCTGAGCCATGCACATTTTTGATTAAAAAAAAATATCAGCTGCAAGGAGTTAAGACCTCATTATCGCTAATTTGCATGTTTTTTAAATCACATTTACTACTACGATGTGCAGATATTTGCTGATCTGCATGTTACGGGTAGTCGCCTGCTGTTTGTGCAGACAGTGATATTTCCCTCTGTAACTCTCTCTCTGTCATGCATAAGTACTCAAATGTCACACAGACTCCACAGTCCATGTACCTGTCCCTAACCTATCTGCCCTCCTGTGGTTCCCCTCACCTCCATAATAATTTGAATGCCATTACAGCATGTGTCTTTAGATTAGGCCCTGGTGGTCTAATGTATCCCTTCAGGCTCGCATCCTCTGTACTGCTATTGGTGCCAGTATGGCACTTTACAGTATCATCCCTGGTGTCTAGTATATCCCCCAAAACTCTGTCCCTGTTATGAAGTCTCTGCTCTTAGGATACTTTAAAGCATCATCTCTGATGTCAGGTGGTTCCCCTCACCCCATGATCCTCATTACGATGCCTTTGCCTTAGGGCACTTGAAGAAGTATTTCCTTGGTATGTGGTGCATCCCCCCACCCCTTATCCCTGTAGTAAAGTTGTTGCTATTGCGGCACTTTAAAGATTAATCCCTGATATTTAGTTCATCCCTCCACTCCTGATCCCCATAATAACATTGGTGCTGGTACAGCACTTTAAAAATGAATCCCTGATGTCTAGTGCATCCCCCCAGCCCTGATCCCAGTAATAATGTTGGCGCTGTTAGAGCACTTTAAAAATTAAATTCTGGTGATTAGTGCATCCACCCACTCCCAACCTCCAGTTTGCTGTGTGTGCTGTTATGGCACATTTTAAGTAAGCCCTGATGTCTAGTGGTTCCCCCACCACAACCATGTTCGTGTTCGATATCACAACATGGTGGAGATGGCTTTGCTGGTTTACACTGCTAAGTGATTTCTTGATTTTCTCGGCTTTGTAGTTGCCTTCTTGGAGGTGGTACTGGGGAAGAGAGCACATGGCTGTTTGGCATAAGTCTTTCCATCTGGAATGTCTCATCAGTATTCATTATGACCACTAGGCCAACCATTAGTGGTGCTGTATATCTTTGTGTTAGAGGACCATACAGCACTGTGTAATGACAGTTGCTTAATCAAGGAAAGGTGCACTGATGTGCACACCTCCGTGTGCATGTTGAGATACCTTAATGAATTCAACCCAGTAATTTCCCTTACAGTATTTTGCCCTAAATTCCTTGCATGCTGACACAGATTTAGTAAATGAAGTGTGCAGGGTTAAGATTGTGGTAATGTAGCTTATCAATTGATGTAAGTTACATTAGTCATACACTGATTCAGAAAAGATTAATTTTATTATAAGAATCAGTAAATATTTTAGAAGCTTACCTCACAACAGCTACTATCCCAGAAATTACTAATTAGTGAAGAAGGTGCATGAACTATTGTAATATCTCAAGCTTTTGTTATTGCTTGTCCACTCCAGCTTAAAACTACACATAGTGCAGTTCTGAAGCACTTGTTTAAAAAGGAGCTGCCTGAAGCTGAGAGTAGAGAGGAGACAGAAGAATCACATTTACAGTCTGCCTAAATCTCTTTCACCAGTGACTGATACCTATATTCATAGAGCGTTTTACTGATAGTCAGATGCTTACAAAAAGCTTTATGCAGTGTTATACTCAATTGTTTAGTATATCTCTGATTTCTGAAGAGAGAGTGGAGTACTGAGTAAGTGGTGCTGTGTTTGATGAAATGTTAGTTTTTAAACATATCTCAGGGCTGCATACATGCACACTGTAACCACAGTAGGGAAGTCTAGTCTTAGTTGACTCAATTACACAGCATAGCCAGTCACGCTTAGTGTATGTTGTACATACATATTTGTGTTGTGAATTTATTATTTACAACTGTGTAGTGTTTAGGTGCCACATTATTCCCATGTGTGCAAACTATTCTGTACATTTAGTGGGCAAAACTGAACTGTATCCCCAAACTCTGAGGATGTATTTTGCATCAATATTTGTAAAATGTAAATGATTGACTGTTGTATGTTTCCCATAACCTTTTTATAAAGGTCATGCTGACATGTCCTTCAACAATAGGAACTGATCATTCATTACAGGCCAAAACTGATCTTATTTTGAAGGGAGCTTCTGCAACCTGACTGTCCTTTCTGAGACCCCTATCTTTACAGAATTCGTTAAAAACTTCACATTGGTTCCTCTGCTTAGGATAAGCCTACTGTCCTCCAAAACAGGTGTATGCCAGTGTGCCACTTTGCCGAATTAGGATTAAGTGCCTGGCAGCATGCTTACATCTTTCCTGCAGTATTCATAGTCTTAGATCTTGATCCTAACTTGTTTTAAAGAAATGTTTCTGTGTTCACTACTAAAACTGAACCTGGAACTCATACAGGAGCTGCCTCTGAAGCTTGCCAGAAAAGCGGGATGTGCAGCATTGCCTGAACTGCTACAGCATCAACTAGCTACACATTACAAACAAAAGGAGAAGTTACATACATGCATACAAATATTTCAAGCACAGGTATTAATGCCCTTCTAGCTTGCCAATATACCAAAACATCTGTTCCCATAATGTGTCCTGGCTGTTAAAAATATCTAAACTAATACTTCCTTTAATGTAATTGGGTAGTCTGTTCCATGCATCGGCTACTCTGTCAGAGAACCAATTAGTACACTTCCCATTGCTGCAGAATCTTCTACATAGGTTGTCTGATGATTCTTTAGTACTTTTGATAACCCCAACATTCCCACCGGTAGCTGTCTCTAAATGCCCTATATACCTGAATAAGATCTCGTAGATATCTGTAAGAGACACTGTACAAGTTCAGATATTTTAGTATTTCATAATAACCTAAATTTTCACATCCATGGATGCCCTTGGTATATTTCTGATGTACCTTTTCCAGTTTACTCATCCTTGTTTTTATAGGGTTTCCATATTGTTATTCCATACTCAAGTTTGGGTCTAATGTAACTAAAAAACAATGACTTCACTAATTTTGATTTCCTATACTTTATAAATCTTTTTATACAACCTATAGTTCTATAACTACCATTAACCAATTGGTTGTCATGATTAGAAAAAACTCGTAGCTGAATCTACCCATGTACCCAGGTCCTTAAATGAGTCTACAGTTTCAATCACTATGTGATGTATTAAATATTCACCTTTCAGTTTATGCCTTCCAAATCTCATATGAGTAGTTTTTGATGTATTTATCAGCATATTATTCTCCTGTGCCCAAATGGTCAATTTAGTCAAGTTATTTTCCAGACATGCCTTGTCTGTAACACATGTAATCAGTTTACCCAATTTCAGGTCATCTGCATATAGACTGTAGAGCACCTCAGATGAAGAAGTTAGGTCTGAAAGATACAATCTAAACAAGTAAAGGCCTAGGACAGAGCCCTGTGGGACACCCTGACTGTAACCAAGGATTTCACCTGTCCACTTGCTGTATCATACTTGCCATGTTCTATTTGTAAGCCATGTAGCTGTCTATCTTATCAAGAGTACACCAATATCTAGGTGTACTTGATTTATTGATCAGTATTTTGTATGACCCTGTTAAATCTATTTAAATTACAGCACAATTCTTCATTCATAGCTGTTATATTAAGTTTAAAGCCTATCTGAAGTAGTTAACTTCATTTGTTCATCAACCTGTGGGAATCTGATCCGAATCGGATCCGAGCCGGCAGCTTTATTCAGCTAAGATCCGAGCTCCAAGCTCCTCCCTCTTGCCCATAACCCCCTGCCATCCTTCTCAGTCCTCAGATCTCGTTTGCCGTGGCTTATTCAAGCAACTAGAATGAGTTTCAGGCGTAGGGTTTCGGGAGTTTTTGAAGAAAATTTCCTTTTTTTTTTACCTAGTTTTTAGTTTAATTGTTAGCGAGTGAGTGTTGTTCCCTTTTGTAGTTGATTTAACTAATTTTTGTTGTTACAACTTTATATATTCTCAGTTTTACTAGTCTCCCTCTTCCCGTGTGTGTGAAGGTGTGTTTGGGTTAGGCCCCTTTACAATTATGGCGGAGGCACCTAAAACTGTCTTCTCTAAATACACCGAGTGTGGCCATAAGCTATCCCCGGTGGATGGCCACACTCGGTGTGTTATCTGCCTTGGGGTTGACCATCTTTCTTTGGGCTGCAGTATTTGTGCAGCCTTCAACCCCAGGGCTTTGAGGGATAGGGGGTCGAAGTTGATTCTGGTGGGACTTCTGCTCCTGGACTCTACTTCGTTCTCTTCTCCCTCGGCGGCACCGGCTGCTACTGCAGCGGTACCGCTTGCCATCCCTGCTCCCCTGGCCGGGAGTCACCCTCCCACCGAGGCTCAGGAGGAGAGGGACTCTAGGAGGGAGAGAAAAAAGGACAGGCACCACAAGCGGCGAGCCGTAGCTTCCTCTTCGGCTCTGCCAGCGAAGCAACTAGTCTCTCCTAGGGCTTCTGGGCCTTCTCCTTCCTGGCTCCATTCTCCCCGTTTTTCCCCGGGGCCGGAGGAGGAGGAGACCAGGTCGCCTTCGAGGTCTTCGAAGCGTCACTCCAGGCCTGCCTCGGTGGCCTCTTCAAGATTCACAAGAAGCTTATCAGATGCAAATATGGACCGGATGATGCGTAGGTTTCTCCAGGCCCAACTGCAGATAGGAGTGATCCTGCCTCCCCCCCTGTGGGGAGGAGCTTGACCCCCTTTTTCACCCCGATTGCTCCTTCTCTGACTCACTTCTGGGGTTCGGAGCTGTCGGATCCAGGCAGCATCGGAGCCGGGGGAGGCTTGGCGCCGATAGCACTCCCTTCGGCTCCGACCGTACCCTCGAGCTTATCAGGTCCTTTTTTGGATCCGAGTTGAGCTGAGCTTCGGATCCGGAGGGGTTAGTGTGTCGTCGGCTCCATCTCGGTCAGAGCACACTGGCCCTTCAGATCCGAATGCATCGGCGCCGGCTCCGGTCCGCACCTTGGATCCGAAGGGGCTGCTCTCGGAGCTTAGAGAGAGCAGTTTTCCCTCGGCGTTCAATGTTGTGGAGAGGGTCTTGTCGAGGGACTTGAGGCCCCAGGCTCCTGCTGCAGTTCCACCCATCACTCCCTCTCAGACGGACCTATCTTCCATCACCCGGCCCCAGGGATAGCCTGCGCCTACATCCCAGATGGTTCCCTTAGAGGAACAGGATGTGGTTGGTGAGGCATCCTCGGACAGCCCCCCCCCGAGGAGGTTCCTCACAAACGAAAGTGCAAGAGGAGGCACTTGGACTCACCTGAGTCCCTGACAGAGGACACAGACTTAGAGGAAGGGAAAGGTTCCCCAAGGTCATCCCCCGAGGACATCTCCTTCGGAGACATTATGGAAATGCTTCGTATTAGAGGGGGGTGGTCAGCCCAAAAGCCTTCCTCTGATGAGTCTGTGTTTCTGGAGGTGTTTGACGCAAGCCCATCTACCTCTTGGGTGTCCCCTTCTGCCGATCCCCTGGTAGATCTGATCACTACCAGGGCATGGAAGGAACCGGGCACTGTGGAGACCATACCAAAGAGACCTGACAAAATTCTTAGTCCACCCACAGACAGGACGGTTTGGAGCAAGGGTGCTCCAGTAGATCATGTTGGTGGCAGCTGCCACCAAGAAGGAACTGGCCCAGGAGACTTCCGCGGTCCATCCTCCCAAGGAGTCTCGGACGATGGACCGCATAGGGAAGCGGATGTTTGCTTCAGCCACCTTCTCTGTAAGGTCACTGAACTACATGGCACATGTGATATGATTCCAGCGGGATCTTATCAAAGAATACGCAGGGTCACCCCCAGAGTCCATGTCGGCTGAGGATAAGAAAGTATTCTCAGCCCGAATGGCCACTCTTAAGTCCATTTCGAACACTTCTGTGCATCTCCTTTCCCACGCCACAGAAGGAGCCACTATAGCTAGTGGAGCGGGCATTGCCTTATGGCGGCATGCCTGACTCCGCCTCTGCGACTTTGCGGAACCCTTCAAGGTGTCCTTCGCAAATGCCCCTTTTGATGGCTCTTCACTGTTTGGCAAGACCGTCCGTGACACACTGGTCCAGAGCGAGAAAGACAGGAAGACGTCTGCTGTCGGAATCCGCTTCTCGGCTCCCCAAAGGTCCTTCTCCAGGAACCAAAGGGGACAAAAAAAGATGTGGTTCTGGAAATCTCAACAGTCCCATTTCGCTCTGGACCCCTCGTCCTTTAGAGGCAGAGGAGGACATGGTGGACGCCGGCCCAGAGGCAGAGGGGGTCCGAAGAATTTTGGGTCAAAAGAACCCTTTTCGGATCAGCCCACGCAGCAGCCCTGAGGGGTTACCCGTCTGCTCCACTCTGGAGGCAGTCGGAGGGTGCTTCTTGAGGCAGCTAACAGTTTGGGAGTCCATTACATCGGATCGCTGGGTGCTTCGAATCATATCCAGAGGTTACACTATCCCTTTTCTGAATCGTCCTCTTAGACCCCGGAGCCTCCCCGATATCCCACCCAATCAAAGGGAGACAGCAGCCGCAGAAATAAAGCAGCTGCTAGAAAAAAGAGCAATCCAGCCCATCCCCCAAGACCAGTCCAGATCAGGCTTCTACTCCAGGTTCTTTTTGGTGCCAAAAAAGACGGGGGACTTAAGACCAATCTTCGACCTGTCCCTTCTGAACCTAGTGGTCGCCAAAGAAAAATTCCGGATGGTCACCATTCAATCCATTCTCCCACTCCTACAGGAGAACAGCTGGATGTGCTGTATAGACCTCAAGGATGAGTACTACCACATTTTAATGGACAGATGATCCAGGAGGTTTCTCCACTTCCAGCTGGGAGCCAGTCACTATCAGTTCAGGGTCCTTCCCTTTGGTCTCGGCACAGCCTCCAGGGTGTTCACCAAAGTGATGGCAGTTGTAACGGCCTACTTGAGGCTTCAGGGAATACAGGTCTTTTCCATACCTAGACAACTGGCTCCTGACCGCCCCCATCAGGTATCTACTCTGTTCAGCCAGGAATTACTTCCTTCAGTTGGCCTCTCATCTGGGAATTTCTATCAATCCAAAGAAATCCTCCCTTCAGCCAACTCAGACCTTAGATTTCATAGGGGCCAGGCTAGGTACAAACCTTTTGAGGGCCTTCCTAACTCCGGACAGGCTTCGAACCTTGACATTCCATGTGATGGCTCTCTTACAATCCCCGCCCCCCCCAGCGGAATTGGTCCTGAGGGCACTAGGCTCCATGGCGGCTGCCATCAATCTTTCACCATTAGCTCACCTAAACATGAGGGTCCTGCAATGGACATTGCAGGTCCAATGGTCTATCCTGCAACATCCGCTAAGTATGACTATTCCCCTCACAATGCTTGCAAGAGGTCCCTACTCTGGTGGATCCAATCCTCGGATCTCTGGGAAGGGCGCCCCTTTTCTATGACCTCACCCCAAGCCACGGTGACCACGGACGCTTCTCGCCTCGGGTGGGGGGGGCACTGCATGGGCATAACCGTCCAAGGCACATGGACACACTCAGAGACCTTGTTGCACATCAGTGTCCTAGAGATGAGGGCGGTGCTATTAGCGTTGCAAGCACTCCAGGCCCTTCTTCCCTTAGGGACAATTGCGATTCAATCAGACAACATGTCTGTAGTCTGGTATATCAACAAACAGGGGGGAACCAGATCCTATCTGCTGTGTCGAGAGGCCATGAGAGTTTGGGAATGGGCGATCACCACCAACCGCTTTCTCATAGCAACGCACATTCCGGGTCGGTCCAACATTTTGGTGGACAAGCTGAGTTGAACCATCCTCTCACCTTACGAGTGGTATCTGAACCCGAAAGTAACGAAACAGATCTTCCTCAAGTGGGGTCAACCTTGCTGCGATCTTTTCGCATCACCTTTGAACGCAAAGTGCAGTGAGTACTTCGCTCTACTTCCCCCACCAGGGGAATCCCCCAGAGATGCTCTAGTCCATGCTTGGCCATCCGGTCTACTTTATGCTTATCCACCTCTTCCCCTTATGGTAAAATTCTTGCAGAAAACTTGTTGGTTGAGGAGCAGAGTGATCCTCATAGCCCCATTCTGGCCTCGTCAAATGTGGTTCCCTTGCCTATGGTCTCATCTGGTCAATCCTCCATGGATTCTGGATCCCACTCTGGATCTGATTTCTCACCCCCTGGAGTTGACCACTCCAAACCTGGACAATCTCAAGCTCACAGCTTGGTTGATCCAGTTCCAATCATAGCTAGGACTCCTGGTATCTCCTTCCGTTAAAGCTCTTCTAGTAGTCGCTCATAAACCTTCTACCAGGAAGGTCTATAAGAGCAAATGGAAACGTTTTTCGATCTGGGCGGAACATAGACATAGGGATCCCTTTACAGCCCCACTACCAGCTGTATTAGAGTTTTTGTCACACCTATTCGATCAAGGTGCCAGCTCCTCCACCGTCAAAGTCCAATTAGCAGCAATTTCACACTTTCATGTGGGAAGTAATCTCGGTTCATTAGCTTCTTCCAAGATCTGCAAAACTTTCGTTAAAGGTACTTTCCTGTTAAGGCCTCCTGTGAAGGATGCAGTTCCTTCGTGAGATTTAACCCTTGTTCTAAAGGCTCTTACTGGCCCCCCCTTTGAACCTGCAGCTTTGGTGGATCTTAAATACTTATCTTGGAAGACGGCCTTTCTCATTGCCATCACTTCAGCTAGAAGGGTTTCAGAGCTTCAAGCCCTTTGCGCCATACCTCCATATCTGGTCTTCCATAAAGATAGAGTTTCCCTCAGGACCAGTCCCTCCTTCTTACCTAAAGTCGCCTCCGAGTCCAACATTAATCAATCTATCAATTTACCAGTGGTTTTCCCAAATTATCAAAACAAAGGTGAATACAAATTACACTCTTTAGATGTGCACAGACAATTGAGGTTTTATTTACACAGGACTGCTGGTCATAGAAAATCTGAGCAACTCCTTGTATCCTTTGCTAAACCCTTTTTGGGTAAACCTGTGTCAAAAGCTACATTGTCCAGATGGATTTCACAATGTATACTTCTTGCATATCAGAGTTCTGGCCGACCAGAACCTGTCTGAGTTCACGCCCATTCTACTCGATCGATTTCAACTTCTGCTGCTTTTTGGTTAAGGGTGTCCTTGGATGATATTTGTTCTGCAGCCACTTGGGCTTCATTGCATACCCTTATTACACATTACAAGCTGGATTTAATTTCCAGAGGAAGGGCGTCCTTTGGTTCTGCAGTGCTTCGGAATATTCTTCCATGAGGACCTCCCAAGTTTAGGTAGCTGGGGACTCTGCCCTACAGGTTGATGAACAAATTAAGTTAACTACTTCAGATAAAGAAGTTATGTACTTACCAGAACGTTCCATCTGAGTAGGTAACTTCATTTGTCAGCAACCAACCCCCCCTCCGTCCCCCTAACCTGTAGCTCGTCCTTTTAGGACCTTGTGTTATCTGTACCAGATGACATCAGGTTAGGATGTTTAGTTGATCCTGATTGTAGTAGTTTATAAAGCTAAGCAAACTCGATCTGAGGACTGAGAAGGATGGCAGGGGGTTATGGGTAAGAGGGAGGAGCTTGGAGCTCGGATCTTAGCTGAATAAAGCTGCCGGCTCTGATCCGATACCCACAGGTTGCTGACAAATGAAGTTACCTACTCAGATGGAACGTTATGGTAAGTACATAACTTCTTTTTCTGAATGCTTGCAGATTAACTACTGTGAAATGGAGCAAGTACATGGATTAGCTGCAGAGGCACACAAGGTAGAAATATGACAGAAAGGAAACGCAAAGGAATGTCAAAGACATACTTATTGCAAAAGTTATTCATTTATTTGGCTTTTCATTTAATTGCCTTCTGCTGTTTATAGGCTGTGGCTTCAGAGCTGCAAGGGGTCTGAATTAAAAACTGCTGTTTCACTGCTTTGACATTTCTACAGTTAAGGTTTGGATATTTCCATTACTTTTTGATTTTGATGTTATTATATTACAGTTTGCTGTATTTTAATTTTTTTTCTTGAAGTCTTAAAAGATGTTGGCTAGGATCAGTTAAAATTCAAACAACACAAAATTAAAGAATTTAAAACAAACGACTAAGACCAACTAACCCAGTATAACGTTTAGTAAACTCTAGCCATGATCTGGCTCTGTTCTCTTCAATCAGTGAATGCCAGATCTTAGTCAAATGGGGCCCTAGGCAGGGTAATGGATTAGCCCCCCCCCCCCCCCATTCATTCCAGTGTTCTATTACTTGGCTATTTCTTCCCAGTTAACATAAACACTGTTTTAACCTGTCAGTGTGCATACTATTTTTTTTCTTTACTTCTACAATGATTAGAGATCTTTAAAACTTTTATTTCAAATTTTAAAGCACAGACACTGATAGCCATTTGCTAAACAAAACAACACAGTCTTTCAGTGAAAACAGACTTGGCATGAACAGTGAGCTTCTGTACCCTTGAAATTCACATTCGTTGAACAGTGAGCCCTTGAAACTCACATTCTTTGAAACAGCATTCAAACTCACATTCAAAGAAAATGCATCTGGCCAGTGGTGGATTAAGTTTACAGTTGGGCTGTTTTTGAAACCACAGGCCTCTTGTACACATTTTTAGGACCATGCATACATGCATGTGTTTGTTGATACACTGTCCTAATTGTATTAAGTTATATTCTTTGTGTAACACAGCACAACTTGTTAGGGTGTGTTTTAAATTTGTAGATTTGAACATTTTCCAGTAAGCAGTGAAACAAAACATATGAACCAAAAATGACAACGCTACCCATTACAGAACATTTCAACCACAAAAAGCCACTCTTCTGTCATTACACTCTACCAGTATCAGTCAATGTACATAATTTTTGCAGAACTAAGTCATCTGAATAATTCCACATTAAAGGGATCTATAACAAATGAAGAGTTTGAACTTTACATTTCAGTGTGTCATGTACAAATTGAATGTCTGCTGCCCTTGAAGAATAAATTGCCCATGTTTCGTGAAAAAAAATGATAAGCTGGTAATATTGTAATAGAGAATGGCTGTCAAATCATCCTTCCTTAAAGGGCACTGCAGTGTCAACACTCCATCAACATGGTGCGGGAATAGACCCCACAACCTTCTACGTCAAACGCAAATATACTAGCTGTTGTGCTACTAACACTGTTTTCAAATTTGATGAGCACAAACATTGATGATGGCCATTTGCTAAACAAAACCGTTGCACAATGAAAATAGAATGTGCAACAGTAAACTTCTCTTCCCTTGAAACTCAAAAATTGAAAATGCACAGAAAGTCAGCATTCTATGAAAATGCACAAACTCAACAGTGTTTGAAAATACACAAGAAAGTCAGCATTCTTTGAAAATGTACTGAAACTTGATAGTCCTTGAAAATACACCAGCTGCTATACTTTAGTATTTGTTGTAGAGGATTCAAGCTGTGTTATCGTGTAAGCAAGGTACAGGTTTTGAACCTGAATAAGTTAACCAACCTTGTACCCCTAACCTGTTAAGCTGCTCTTAATTCTTAATAAAAACCCTCTGCTCGCTCATTTTGAACAGAATGACAACGACCTATTCTCCATAACTGCCCTAATGTTCAGATGAGTAGAAACTCTCCATAACCATTCTAATGTGCACACTAGCAGACTGTACTATGGACATACTCTGCTTATGTTCTTAAAGGAGAAATGTACTTTTTTGGTTTTTTTTTAAAACAAGGAACCTCTTTATTAAACCATCACTTACAACTAAGGCAATCATATATTTATATAAATGAAAACAAACCACACCGACACAATCCTAGTTGCAAGCATTTACAGCACAAACCACACTGTGATACACTTTCAGTTGCAAATATTATAAATCACTTATAAACTACCCAATCATTTTCAGTCAAACATTACATAATGTACCTACCACCAGGCAATAACACTGCTACAATAGAGGATACCCTGTGTTGGTTATCTACTACTTTTCCACAAGAAACTATTATTCTAGGAGATGTCAACACTGACTGGAATAGTATAAATGCAGACA
Source organism: Protopterus annectens (assembly GCF_019279795.1). Classification (NCBI taxonomy): domain Eukaryota; kingdom Metazoa; phylum Chordata; order Ceratodontiformes; family Protopteridae; genus Protopterus; species Protopterus annectens. The sequence goes on from NC_056741.1 coordinate 1,115,701,505, forward strand.
ATCCTTCCTCTCACATTAATCTGCATGGCTTTTATCAAACCATCTCTACCACCACTAGAATTAACAAACCTAATAATAAAGAAACTATACTAGATTGGATACTAATCAATAAACAAGAACATACTTATAAAGTAGGGACCCTACCTGATGATGTCAGTGGCCACATGCTCACCTACATCATTAGACAAAGGCATGACTCTACAAATGCCCCCAACTATAGGACCTTTCGATCCAAGAAAAATTTTCAGCCTGCACTATTTTAAACAGAACTTAGTGCCTGTGACTGGAACCCTCTAAAAACTCTCCCTCTTGAAGAAGCTGCTAAATATTTCAACAACAAATTCTTAACAATCCTTGACAGACATGCACCTAAACGATCCATTAGAACAAAATCCAAACCTGCGCCATGGCTCTCAAAAGATACCAGCCAAAAACTTTACTTAGAAATAAGTCCTGGACTAAGTGGAGAGCAACCAGAAATACCCCCGATCAACAAACCTTTAGACAGTTGAGAAATGCTAGAAAAAAAGCAATTCTCTCTGATAAAAAAAAACTACTTTTGCAAACTGCAGCAAAATCACCACACTAATCCACAAAAGTTCTGGGCAAGCATAAATACCCTCCTTCACCCTGGCCAATCTAGCGCTCCTTCCCCTCTAGGGTCAGAAAACAATACCTCCCATCAAACTGCCAATACCTTTAACACTTACTTCACAAATACCATACAATCTCTAGCCAACCAACTAGCAACAGATAACTCTGATCTACCTAACTCCTTACCTCATACTCAGCCTACATTCCAACTAAAACCCATCCCTACCTCCTACATCTATAAACTTATCCACAAACTCAAACCTTGTACCCCCTCAGCCGATAACTTGCCATCTGAATACCTTCAGCAAGCCGCCAAAGTAGTTGCCTATCCTGTATCCATCCTGATTAACAGTATCATAACCGAAGGAACCATTCCAGATCTCTGGAAAATCTCTCATATTATTCCTTTACACAAAGGAGGTAACGCTACTGACTATTCTAACTACAGGCCTATAGCCCTCCTTTCTCCAATAGCCAAAATTATGGAAAAATGTATTCACCAACAGCTTATGAACCACTTACTAAAACATAACATTCTAGCTAACTGTCAGCATGGTTTCAGGCCTTATCACAGTACCACCTCAGCTCTCCTATCCTTCACCAACACCATTAATAATAACAGCCTCGCATCAGCACTCTTTCTCAACCTATCTAAAGCCTTTGATATGGTTAACCATCGCCTACTCTTGAATACTCTGTCATCCTTCTTCTCTCTTGACACCAAAACAATTCTCTGGTTTAAGTCCTACCTTAGTAATAGTTGATTGTCCCAAAGGACTGCTTGCTGTCTATCTTCTCACCTTCCCATTTCCCTAGGAGTCCCTCAAGGATCCATTCTTGGTCCACTCCTATTCTCATTATTCATCAATGACCTCCAAATAGCCATTCCTCTAACCACCTGTATACAATATGCTGATGATTCTACAATCATATGTTCTGCCAGCTCTATATCTGAACTTCAGTCTTTAACCCAAACAGCTTTCAACACTGTAGAGTCATGGTTCTCTAGACGGTGCCTTCTTTTGAACACAAAAAAGACCAAGCTACTAGTGTTTATGCCAAACACTAAGTCACCCCTCATAGATTTCTCCATTCAGTCTAGAAATGGTACCCTTATATCCCCAGACTTTTCCACCAAACTATTAGGAATTACAATTGATAATAATCTCACCTTTGATATTCACATTAATAACACCATTAAATCTGTTAATAAAAAACTGGGCTCCCTATATAGGATAAAACCTTTCTCGACTCCAACTGCCAGAAAGACTATTGCCCACTCCCACCTAATTTCAACACTACTGTATGCAGCTCCCATATATACTAATCTAAAAAAAAGTAATCTTACCAAACTATCCAACTCCTACAATAGTATTGCTAGATTTGCCACTGGAAACCCATATAGAACTCACCATTGTCATAACCTTCATCAACTAGACTGGCTGGAACTAAAAAACCTTCTGATACTTTCCCAACTTACCATCACTCATAACATTTTCTATCAACCTAATAATACACCAGTACTAAACAACCTTATATCACCCTATAGGAATCTTGAGTCCTTACGCTCCTCCAATAAACTACTTACTAGGACCACCAAGTCAAACAACTTAGCTGGTGACTCACTATTCTCAAATACCATGGGAAAACAATGGAACCTGTTGCCCTCTGACCTTACCACACTTCCATCCCTCTCTCTCTTCAAGCAAAGTCTTAAGGCATACCTTCAAAATCACTGACTATGCCCTTACTGTTACACAGACTGATCCTCTGGACTTCTCATTGTCATCTCTTGGCCTCCCACTATCCTATTCTCTTTCCTATATTCTCCCCTAAATTAGAAGGTACTTAAGTAATCTCTACTACTTGACAACAATTAGATTCTTGTCTGATGAGATATCAATGTACCCTGTTGGTAGTATTCCCTGCCTCTTAATTAATATACCCTCCTTTTTTTTCTCTCCCTTCCTTTTTTTCTAATAATATGTCTAGCATATAATCCTTAGGAAAAGTAACTGTCTGCATAAACTAGATTTACCAGTTTTAAAGGTATTTTTCTAATAGTGTCTTGGGATTGCCCTAGACTTACATGCTGTAAAATGTTCTGTAAATGTATGATGTATCTAGTTTACTATGTCCTTTTGTCTTCCTAAAATTTATAGCTAATTCCTTTTTGTCTATTTTAAACCTTTTGGTGTGGTGGTGGTATGTTTTACAATTGGAGCTTTTCTCCTCGGGCCTCTGCTGAAAATGGAAATATATCCAGCTGGACTAGCCCGGTTAACAAGTGTTAAATAAAATAAAATAAATAAATAACTCATTTAAGTCCTGGCCTCTGTTAAACTTAATTCCTCCCCTGTATGTATTGTTCCTCAACTCTCAATTTTTCCAATGTAGTTTGCTCCTTCCCTTTTCTAAAGATCTCAGTTCCAGTTGTTTTATCTCTGTTACTATATTTATTACTTCTAGTATATTTGGTTTAGATTTTGATTTAAATTTTCTAGTAATTGCTTTTTCAGCAGCCACCATAATTAGACACAGCAAGGGCTTACCATGTCTAGGCAGTTCCGATTCTGTATCATAGCTCAGGAAAATCATCTTCTGCATCACATCAATCTGCCCACCCAGCATCTCCGATAGTGCATCCTGCAGGGAATCCTTAAAGTCGTCAACTCACTGCACTGCCAAGAAAATATGTTCCCAATTATCTCTTTCTTCCCCCTCAGGCTCCAACATTTGCTGTCTACCTAAGGAAAAATTCTCTGGAATCTGTTTGGGGTATAAAAATATCTATGTAAACATTTCCAAGCAGAAATCCTAAATCTTCTAAATTTTGTTGCATATTTGGGAAATATACAAATACCCTCCCCTTATTTCTCTGTGAATTGCTTATCCAATCTGTCTTCCCAGTCCTTTCTATCCTCCTCTGATTGATTCTCATAGTTGTCATGCAATATTTTATATGATCTACTAATTATTCCTTTTTTAATAGCTTCTGCTCTAGATTTTACTGAAAACTCTATCCGTGCTGGTATTTCATTTAGGACCCCCCTCCTATTTCTTTCTGTTTGCGTATACACTGATACCAATCCTTGATAGGGAAGGCAATCTGTAACCTGCAATCCTAATAAATTCTTGCCATCTTCCCATTCTGTCATCTTTTCCTCTCTAATCATTTGCTCCCATTACCTTGGTTCCTTTGCTAGTTTTCTCCAATAAATTCTAATCCCCTCTTGCCTATTGTCTGTATCCCTAATTGCAGTCATCCCTATCGGCAGAATCTCTATTCTCCATTCCAGTGTTGACTTAGTTTTTAGGATATTTTCTGCTACTTTATAGATATAATATTCTGTATGATTATTGTTATTCTCTTTAAAGGCCTGTGTCCAAAATCCCAGACTGTCCTTGATGTTCATCGTGTTACACTGCTGCAGTCATTACACTTGGGTTATCCTGCCATCAGGCGGTCCCGCAGTCAGCCTGAGTCCCAAAGTCTTGGTCTGGCGTCAGTTGCTGTCGCTTCTTCCCTGACATCAGTGCGCCAGGGATATATAAGATGCATCCAACGCCATTTTCTTCAGTCTTTCTTGCCGTACAGTGCCCGAAGCAAAAGCAGTTCGCAAGTGCTGGTTGACCGACTCCTGAGATTTTTGAAGTTGAATTTCAGATATGAAGTCTTCAACAAAGCTAAGTACCTCGTTGGGGAAACTTTTTTCTTGCCTCAGACCGATGTCAGAAAAAGTTAATAATTGTATTTCTTGTGGAAAGCAAATACCTCTTAAGGACTTCCACTCTTAATGTATTCCATGCCTAGGCCCTGATCACGACGTCACTAGTTGTTGGTTTTGTGCTAGATTTAACAAATGCACTATAAAGCAATGTTTTGATTTTGCTTTCCACTATTTTGGCCGAAGGTTCAATTATACTATGCCGTCGGATCAACCGACCGCAATTCTCAAGAAAACGCAAAGACAAGGATAAAGACAGGCATCCGAGGTCCAAAACCGATGACAAAGCCTCTTCTAGGCCAGTCGCCAGTTCTCAGTGAGGCACTTTCGCAGCCCCTGACACCTGCTACCTCAGAGCCACAGTCCACCTCCGACTCCCACGTGGAGACAACTAGGCCTCTGGAAACTCAAGGTATTGGGCCTATGGAATCTAATCCCTCAGATGAGTCCGGAGCCGCTGAGCAGGCATCGGCTTCTGAGGGTGTTTTCAGACCTTCACAACTTGCCATTAAAGCAACAGCCAAGACAAAAACACCATTAAAGACAAAGAAGCAAGTACAGCATTCTCCTGGACAGTCCTCTATGCCTAAGAAACAGATGCTTAAAATGGCCGAAGACCTCATTACTCTAATCCGGGGTTCCCATCCCCCTCCTGAGAAAAGGCCTAGGCAGGATACAGACTATGATTCCTCTGATGAGGTTTCCATTTCCTCTGATTCCTCTTCAGACCAGGGATACTCTCTACCACCCTATGAGGACTCCGATGCTGAAGAATCTATCCCTTCAGCCTCTCCTCCTGAGGATTACTCTTTTGGGGAAACTTTACATATCATGAGGGAGCATTTCCATTGGGAAAGTCAGTATTATTCAGAATCCAAGAAAAGGCTCAGAGATTTTCTTTTATTGCCTCAGCACAAGCCCCTGGATATTCCGCCTGTGTTAGATATTGTGGATGATGTGTTCTCTGAATCCTGCTTATCTCCTGATTCTTTGCCCCCTGCACCAGCCAAGCCAGATAGGTATTATAGAGTCCCTGACTCCCACAAGTTTCTTTATAAAAAACATTCTGCAGACCCAGAAACCATTTCCCAGGGTCCCAAAGGGGTTAAGGCTTCCATTGCAAAAAATCCAGTCCCCTCTGACAGAGATTCTAGAGCATTGGATAGATGGGGGAAGAAAGTTTACACTTCTGCAACTTTAGCTGTAAGGGCTTTAAATTGCCAGTTTCACATGCTTAAGTACCAACAATATTTAATGTCTCAGTTAAAACAGAAAATGCTTGCAAGCTCAGAAGCTCCTGACTATAAAGAAATGCAGGATTTATTGCATGCGGTGGAACAGGTGTGAAAACATACTTTACAATGTGGTTTTGATTCTTTAGAGGCCTCTTGTAGATCAGCAGTTACAGGTTCTGTGATTCAAAGACATGTTTGGTTAAAAGAACAGAGTTTACTTGATCATGTTAAGGCAAAATTATTGGATGCTCCTTTATAGCATGATACATTGTTTGGTGTTAAAGAAAATGGAGGATAAAGCTAAATCTATGCAAACAGTCAAAGACTTCTTACAGGTACAGCCACCACGATTTAGCAGAAATTGGCCTACAAAGAATTGGTCCTTTCCAGTGTCAGGCCACAGAGAGGCAGATCTCAACCCCAAGGCTCTAACAGACAATGACAGTGGGGTACCTCAACCCCAAAAGGAGGTGAGGACACATCTCAACCTTATAGAAAACAGTCCCAATGACTTCTCCCTTCGTATGCCAAGCATTTCCCTTTTGGCAGCCCCCTTAGAGGGAAAGCTAGCACTTTTTTCTCAAAATTGGCAAACAATCACCCAAGACAAATGGGTTCTAAATATTGTGTCTCAAAGTTACATGTTCCACTTTTGCACTTTACCAAGGATAAAAGGAATGCCAAACCTGCCACAAAAATCAATGAGCAGCGGCTCAAAAACAAATTTCAGCACTCCTGGACATGAGAGCTATTCAGAAAGTACCGCAACAGGAACAAGGACAAGGATTTTACTCAAGACTCTTCCTGGTCCCCAGAAAGGACAAAGCCTGGAGAATCCATACTAGACCTTTCAACTCTAAATACTTACCTGGATGTTCCGAAATTCAAAATGTTGACACTACAGCAGCTTCTTCCCATGCTGGGCAAGAAGGCTTGGCTTCTTACTCTGGACCTCAAAGAGGCATACCTGCATGTCCCTATCAGACAAGATTGCAGGAGATACCTCAGATTCAAAGCTAGTACAATGCACTACCAATTCTCTGCACTGCCCTTTGGCTTATCTACTGTGCTCAGGGTCTTTACAAAGTGCCTGGTACCAGTAATTGCATTTTGCAGACAAAACGGAATTAAAATATATCCATACTTGGACGACTGCCTTATTCAAGCAGAGAGAAAAGACATTCTTCTAAAGCATCTGGCGTTTGTAAAAAAGTTGCTGATTTCTCTAGGGTACACTGTAAACGAAAAGAAGTCAAAACTAGTGCCCTCACAACAGATAATATTCCTGGGTGCCAGCTTAAATACAATGGCCCAGATGGCTTATCTCATGCCAGACAAACAAGGACAACTGACTCAATATTTCCAATTACCAGCAAAAAAGTCCCATCTCCCTGCAAGAAAAATTCTGCAGGCCCTGGGATTCATGGCATCCTGCATACTACTAATCCCATATGCCAGACTGCATATGAGGAAATCAACGGTACCTAAAAAGTGTTTGGACTCAACATGCTCACAGTTTAGAAGCAGTAATACCAATAATTCCCTGCCTACAACAGGAGTTTCGATGGTGGGCACTGGCATGTCACCTCAACAAGGGTCAGCCTTTCACTCTACCCACAGCCAGGCAGACTCTAACAACAGATGCTTTGGACTATGCCTGGGGGAGCACACATGGCTGGAAAATGTATTCAGGGCAAGTGGACCACAGACCAAATGCATCTTCACATCAATCAAAAAGAGATGTTGGCTGTTCAAAATGCCCTTACAGCTTTCAAGGACCTTCTGCATCCAGGACAATTACTACTAAAGACAGACAACACCACAGTAATGTGGTACATAAATGAGCAAGGGGGCACTCATTCTTATCCCCTATGCAGGCAAGCCATGACCTTGAGGAACACAGTGCTAACTTATCAAGTTCATCTCCAAGCGCAATTCCTGCCAGGAAAGAAAAATACTCTGGCATACGATCTAAGCAGAAATATCATGGACCCTCACGAATGGAAATTGAATCCACAAATCTTCAGCATGGTAAAGCAAAAATGGGGATGCCCAGACATAGATCTTTTTGCCTCCCCACTGAATTGCCAACTACAAAAATTCTGCACAAGGACTTACCACACACAAGCATGGAAAGTGGATGCTCTTTCGTTCAGCTGGAAAAGCCTAAAAGTTTATGCCTTCCCACAGCTGCCTCTCCTTTCAAAGGTACTCCTAAAAGCCAGACAAGAAAAAACACAGATGATCCTGATTGCTCCAGACTGGCCACGCCAGCACTGATACCCAATCTTAAAGAACTTGGCTCAAGGCCCACCATGGATTTTGCCTCAAATTTCACAACTTTTGACTCAACAAAACAATCAGATCCTGCACGGTCAGCTCAAGACCTTAAACCTGGCTGTATGGCAGATTCATTAGCCAAACAGGCAACACCTCTTTCTAAAGCTGTTATGGATGTCATTTTGGAGGCCAGGAGGCCTAGCACCAGGAAATCTTACTCAGAAAAATGGAAGAGATTCTGTGCCTGGAACCAGGCTCAAAGCCTTGACCCGTTTGTCCCAAACATTCCTCAGATTTTACAATACTTAACTGAGATGCTGGACAAAGGCCTATCCTTCTCATCAATTAAGATCCATGCCTCTGCCATTTCAGCACATTATAACATGGATCCTCCTTTATTCTCTCATCCCTTGCTAAAGCAGTACCTCAGAGGGGCAAAAAACATAAGACCACCCCGGAGAGCACCTACACCAACTTGGGACCTCAATTTTGTTCTGGAAAAACTGACCCTGCCACCTTTTGAGCCAGCCAATACAGCCAATCTAAATTTTTTATCATGGAAGACAGCTCTGCTCCTGGCAGTAACTTCAGCATGAAGAGTCTCAGAGCTACAGGCATTAATGGCAGTGGAACCTTTTATAATTTTTCATCAGGACAGGGTTTCTTTAAGGACAAACCCTACCTTTATGCCAAAGGTGGTATCCAGTGTGGCTCTTAACCAGACCATACATTTGCCAACTTTTTATCCAAACCCCCAGAATAAAGGGGAAAAACTTCTGCACTCTTTGGACATACACAGACAGCTACGCTTCTACTTGGACAAAACAAAAGCTTTCAGGAAAACTGAGCAACTGTTTGTAGCATATGCTGCAGGATCACAGGGCAAGGCCATCTCAAAACAGACTATCTCCAAATGGGTAGGACACTGTATTCGTTACTGCTACACACAGCATGGGAAATCAGTCCCTAATAACATTAGGCCACTTTCTACCAGAGCAACAGCCACTTCAACAGCCTTTCTCAGAGGAGTACCAACCAAGGAAATTTTGGAGGCTGCAACTTGGAGTTCAGTGCACACCTTTACCAAGCATTACCACTTGCCTCTTTACTCTAAATCCAGAGCAGGGTTTGCCACTGCAGTTCTGCAGGGCCTCATAGCCAATCCTAACTCTTTATAGACCAGCCACCCAACCTTAGCTTTGGGATTCTACCCAAGTGTAATGACTGCAGCAGTGTAACACGATGAACATAGTACAGTTTTGTACCTACCATAAATGTAGATGTTCGAGTGTTCACACTGCTGCAGTCCAGGTTATCCTCCCTCCATCCTCTTTGTCCTAGCTGGACATATCTATACCTTTCTATCCTATACAACCTTTGTGGTGTATTTGCTTGTAACTGAAGGTATTGTGTTTATTTTATATATATATGTATGTTTTATTAGCAATATGTATTGCCTACCTACTTGGGGGCACCTGACATCTGAGGCAAGAAAAACTGAAAAAAATGGCGTTAGATGCATCTTATATACCCCTGGCGCACTGACATCAGGGAAGAAGCGACAACAACCGACACCGGACCAAGACTTTGGAACTCAGGCTGACTGCGGGACCGCCTGATGGCAGGATAACCCAAGTGTAATAACTGCAGCAGTGTGAACACTCGAACATCTACATTTATGGTAGGTACAAAACTGTACTTTTTTTGAGCTACCCTAATGTTTCATCATCATCCCTTTCCACTTTGAATGATATTTTTCTGCTATGTATAAGAGCCTTAACTGTGTAGCTCTGTAATACCCCTTCAGATCGGGTAATCCCAATCCGCCTTGTTCTACTGAAAGAATCAGCTTATCCCACTTGACTTTTGCCATCTTCCCCTCTCAGATAAAGTCCATCAGCACTTTATTAATTGCTATCACCAACTTCTCCTGTGGCTGATACAAATATGCCTAACTTGTGTATAAGATTAGTTGGGACTAAAAACATTTTAACTGCTTGTATTTTACTATCCATATCCATCCATTTAACAAAGCTTCTATTTTCTCAGTTTTTATCTTTTGTTTAGTCTCTTCCCACATATCCTTAGCTGCCACACCAGAATCATTTTTAATCCATACTCCTAAATACTTAATTTTGTCATGTCCTCATAAATATGGATACTGCTGAACCAATTCATATGTGGGTACATAATTTACCACTATTGCCTTTGTTTTAGCTTCATTAATTTTGTATCCTGAAAAGATTTGAAACTGTCTGAAAATGTACCACAACACTATAATTTCTCTTTCTGGATTTGTCAGGTATAAAATAATATCATCTGCAACTAGAGCCAGCTTTTCTTGACTACCATACCAATTATATCTTTGAATTTCTGAGTCCCTTATTTTCTTTGCCAGTAGTTGTGAATGTGATGCAAATAACAAAGGGGAAAGAGTACACCCCTGCCTGGCTCTTCTGCTCAACCAGAAATTGTCAGGGAGGACCCCACCCACTTTAATTTTACCTCCGATCTCTCATATATCCTCCTAATCAACCTTATTCGTTTTTTCAGGAAATGCAAATACTTCTGTTGCCCTGTTCATAAAAGCCCAATTTATCCTGTCAAGTGCTTTCTCTGCATCAAGACCCACCAAGAACAATGATATTTTGTTTACATTCTGCTTCCCTCTGGGTCATCAGTGTTCTGTTAATGTTGTCAAATGTTTGCCTCTCCTCCACAAAACCACATTGATCCATATCTATCAATTTTACCATTACTTTTGCCTTTCTTTTAGCCGTTATAGACACAAACACTTTATAATCAGGGTTTAGTGTAGAAATGGGCCTGCATGAAGCTGTATATGAACACTTAATAATTATGGTTGTGTATAGAACTGAGCATGTATGAAGCTGGATCTTTACCCTGTTTAGGTATTACAGCTACCACTGCTTTATTCCAGGATGTTGATGTTCTTCGTGTTTCACTGTTGCAGTCATTACATTTGTATAATCCTGCTGGCAGGTTTCCCTCAGTCGATCTGAATTCCAAAGTCTTGGGTCCTACGTCAGCTGTCGTCGCCCCTTCCCTGACGTCAGGTCGTCAGGGGTATAAAAGAAGCAGCCAACGCCATTTTCTTTAGTCTTTCTTGCCATGCGGTGCCCGAAGCAGAAGCAGTTCGCAAGTGCTGGTCAGCCGACTCCTGAGATTTTTGAGTTCGAATTTCAGATCCGAAGTCTTCTATAAAGCTAAGTACCCTGTTGGGGAAACTTTTTTCTTGCTCCAGAACCGATGTCAGAAAAAGTTAATAATTGTATTTCTTGTGGGAAGCAAATACCTCATAAGGACTTTCATTCTTACTGTATTCCTTGTCTAGGCCCTGATCATAACTTTCTGGGTTGTCGGTTTTGTGCTAGATTTAACCAATGCACTATTAAGCGTCTGTATGATTTTGCTTTGAACTACTTTGGACACAGGTTTAATTATCCAGAAATGTCACCGGAAAGCCATCCGACTACCAGAGTTCACAAAAAAACACAAAGAAAAAGAAAGACACCCGAAGCCCAAAATCGATGACGAAGCTTCTCCTAAGCCAGTCGCCAGTTTGTCTGTTCTCAGTGAGGCATTTTCGCAGCCCCTGATGACCGTTACTTTAGAGTCGCAGGCTGCTACCGACTCCCATGTGGAGTCGGCCATGCCACTGGAAACTCAAGGTATTGAAGCCTCGGACGCTAATCCTTCAGATGGGTCCAGAGCCGCTGAGCAGGCACCGGCTTCTGAGGGTGTATTCAGACCCAAACATCTATACATTAAACTGACTTCAAAGGCAAAGACTAAAGCTCCTTCAAAGGCAAAGAAGCAAATTCAAGAGCCATGTGGACAGGCCACCATGCCCAAAAAACAGATGCACAAAATGGCCGAAGACTTGATTACCTTGATCAGGGGTTCCCATCCCCCTCCTGATAAGAGGCCTAGGCAAGAGACCGACTATGAATCTTCAGATCAGGTTTCCATTTCTTCTGATTCCTCTTCTGATCAGGAATATTCTTTTCCCCCCTATGAGGACTCTGATGCTGAAGAATCCATTCCTTCAGCTTCTCCTCCTGAGGACTATTCCTTTGGGGAAACCTTACATACCATGAGGGAGCATTTTCACTGGAAGAGCCAAGATTTTTCAGAATCTAAAAAGAGGCTCAGGGATTTCTTGTTACTACCTCAGCACAAGCCACTAGCCATCACTCCTGTGTTAGACATTGTAGATGATGTGTATTCGGAGTCTAGCCTTACCCCTGACTCCTTGCCTCCAGCTCCTGTTAAGCCTGACAGATATTACAGGGTTCCTGACTCACATAAATTCCTTTTTAAAAACCCTGCTGCAGACCCAGAAACTATTTCTCAGGGTCCCAAGGGAGTTAAGGCTTCCGCTGCAAAAAACCCTACCCCTTCTGACGGGGATTCTAGTGCACTGGATAGATGGGGAGAAAAGGTTTACACATCTGCTGCCTTGGCTATAAGGGCCTTAAACTTTAAGTTTCATATGCTCAAATATCAGCAACATGTCATGGCATTGCTTAACTCATTACATCCAAGTGACACCTCCAGGTGCATCTGCAGTTACCTCCTACTGCTCCTCTAGGCATCAAATATTACTTGTGCATATTTGCATTAATAATTCCAAAACCATGCTACATACAAGGTTTAAAAATATTTTATCTTGAAGCATATATGATGGCAAACACATTTGTATTGATATTTGACCTCGGTCAATGAGTATTTGTTAGAATTGTAAGGTGATAATTTAATTTTTAAAGGCTCATTACAGCCGAGTAACGTCTCCAGGCGTTTCTGTAGTTACAGCCTACTCCGTCTCTAGGCGTCAAATATTGCCTGTTCATATTTGCATTAAAAATTCTAAAACCATGCTACATACAAGGTGTCAGAATATTTTATCTTGAAGTATACATGATGGCAAACACAATTGTATTGATATATGACCTCTGTCAGTTAGTATTTGTTAGAATTGTAAGGTGATAACTTCATTTTTTAAAGGCTGAAGCCACACCTACTTGGAGTTAAAGGTACACACTTAAAAGAGCTCTACTGGAGGGAAGTTAAACAGAAAATGTTGTTAAACTCTGAATGTGCAGAAAATGAGGAAATGCAATATATATTACATGCAGCTGAACAAGTTGGAAAGCATATTTGCAATGTGGTTTTGATTCTTTAAAGGCCTCCTGCAGGGCCACAGTTACAGGTTCTCTAATTAGAAGGCATGCTTGGTTAAAGGAACACAATCTGCCTGATCATGTTAAAGTTAAATTATTAGATGTACCTTTACAGCATGATACTTTGTTTGGTGTTAAGGCAGAAGAGGTGTTAAAGAAAATGGAGGACAAGGCTAAATCTATGCAAACGGTCAAAGATTTCTTACAAGTACAGCCGCCTAGGTTTAGTAAGCACTGGCCAACTAAGAATTGGTCCTTTCCTGTGTCAGACAGACCTCAAAGGGGCAGACCCAGATGCCCTAGAGGCAGATCCCAGGCGCAAGGTTCATACAGGTCAAAGCAATGCGGTGCTTCTACCTCCAAAAGTGGAGAAGACAAATCACAACCTTACATGAAGCCGTCCCAATGACTTCCCCCTGTCGGCACCAAGCACTTATTTTCTGGCAGCACCCTTAGGGGGAAAATTAGCACTTTTTTCTCAAAATTGGCATATTATAACCCAGGACAAGTGGGTACTAAATATCGTGTCACAGGGCTACAAGTTCCATTTCCATGTGCTGCCAAAGGCAAAAGGCTGGCCAGATCTGCCAAAAAATCAATGGGCAGAGGCACAAAAACAAGTCTCATCCCTCATGGACATGAGAGCCATTCAACAAGTGCCAGAGCAAGAGTGGGGACAAGGATTTTATTCAAGACTGTTCTTGGTACCCAGAAAGGACAAGGCCTGGAGGCCAATGCTGAACCTATCGATTCTGAACACATTCCTGGATATTCCAAAATTCAAAATGTTGACTTTGCAGCAGCTTCTGCCCATGCTGGGCAAGAACGCTTGGCTTGTAACTTTAGACCTAAAAGAGGCATATCTGCATGTCCCAATCAGACAAATATGCAGAAGATACCTCAGATTCAAGGCTGGCTCAGTGCATTACCAATTCTCTGCACTGCCCTTTGGCTTATCTACTGTGCCCAGGGTCTTTACAAAGTGCCTGGCACTAGTAATTGCATTCTGCAGAATAAGAGGAATACAAATATATCCTTACTTGGACGACTGTCTCATTCAAGCAGAGAACAAGAACATCCTTCTACAGCATCTGGCGTTTGTGAAAAAACTTCTAACATGCCTAGGGTACACACTCAATGAAAATAAATCAAAACTAGTACCCTCTCAAGAGATAATATTCCTGGGTGCAAGCTTAAATACAACTTCCCAGATGGCTTATCTCACGCCAGACAAACAAAGGCAACTGACTACCTATTTCAAAATGTTAGCAACAAAGGCCCAGTTATCTACAAGAAAAATTCTGCAGGCTTTGGACTTCATGGCATCCTGCACCCTACTCATTCCATATACAAGACTGCATATGAGGAAACTTCAATGGTACCTAAAAAGTGTTTGGACTCAACATTGCCACAGCCTGGAAAGTATAATTACTCTCATTCTCTGCCTGCAACAGAAGTTTCGATGGTGGGCAAAGGCTTGTCACCAAAAGAAGGGACAGCCATTCATATTACCCCCAGCCAGGCAGACACTAATAATGGATGCATCAGATTATGCCTGGGGGGCCCACATGGCAGGAAGATGCATTCAGGGAACATGGACCTCAAACCAAATGCATCTACATATCAATCAAAAAGAGATGCTAGCTGTTCAAAATGCCCTGACAGCCTTCAAGGACCTGCTTCATCCAGGACAACTACTGATAAAGACAGACAACACCACGGTCATGTGGTATATAAACAAGCAGGGGGGCACACATTCTTACCCCCTTTGCAGACTAGCCATGACTTTGTGGGACACAGCTTTGACTTACCAAGTACATCTGCAGGCACAATTCCTGCCAGGAAGGAAAAATACTCTGGCAGAAGAACTAAGCAGAAACCTCATGGATCCCCACATGTGGCAGCTGGATCCACAAGTCCAGCATGATAACAAGGAAATGGGGATGCCCGGACATAGATCTATTTGCCTCCCCTCACAACTACCAATTAAAGAGATTTTGCACAAGGATTTATCACAGATAAGCATGGAAAGTGGACGCCCTATCCTTCAGCTGGAAAAACTATCAGTATACGCCTTTCCCCCTCTGCCTCTCCTCCCTAAGGTATTCCTAAAGGTCAGACAAGAGAAGCCAAAGATGATGCTGCTTGAACCAGACTGGCCCCACCAGCACTGGTACCCAATATTAAGGAGCTTGTCTCAATGCCCAGCTTGGACCTTACCTCAAGTACTGCATCTACTGTCCCAGCAAAACAATCAGATCCTGCACAGCCAACTCAGGACTTTAAACCTGGCAGCATGGTGGATAATGTAGCCATACAAAACACACCTGTCAACAAAGCTGTGATGGATGTCATTTTGGAAGCCAGAAGGCCTAGTACTAGAAAATCTTATGCTGGAAAATGGAAGAGATTCTATGCTTGGAACCAGGCACAAGGAACAGATACAGCTGTGCCAGATATTCCTCAGATTTTACAATACTTAACTGAGATGCCGGACAAAGTCCTATCTTTCTCATCTATTAAAATTCATGCCTCTGCCATTTCAGCTCATTACAATACAAAGCCACCAATCTTTTCTCATCCCTTATTAAAACAGTACCTCAGAGGAGCCAAAAATTTAAGGCCTCCAAGGAGATCACCATTGCCTGCATGGGACCTGAATTATGTCTTGGAAAAACTCACCCTGCCTCCTTTTGAGCCAGCTGCTACTGCTGATATAAAGTTTTTATCTTGGAAAACAGCTCTGCTCCTAGCAATAACTTCTGCAAGACGAGTTTCAGAGCTACAGGCACTCATGGCTGTGGAACCTTTTATCATTTTTTATCCGGACAGGGTCTCCCTGAGGACAAACCCAACATTTATGCCTAAAGTGGTGTCCAGTGTGGCTCTTAACCAAACCATTCATCTGCCAAATTTTTATCCAAATCCACAGAACAAGGGGGAAAGAATTCTGCATTCTTTTTGACGTACACAGACAGCTTAGATTCTACATGGATAGAACCAAAGTTTTCAGAAAGACAGAGCATTTACTAGTGGCATATGCTGCAGGATCACAAGGAAAGGCTATCTCAAAGCAGACAATTTCAAAATGGATTAGGTCACTACATTAATTTCTGCTACTTATACCATGGCAAGCCAGTGCCTAAGGGCATTAGGCCACATTCCACCAGAGCTGCAGCCACTTCAGCAGCCTTTCTCAGGGGAGTACCAACCAAGGACATTTTAGAGGCAGCTACTTAGAGTTCAGTGCACACCTTCACAAAGCACTATCATCTGCCACTCTACTCTAAATCCAGGGCAGGCTTTGCCACTGCAGTTCTGCAGGGTCTCATAGCCGCTCCTAATGCTGTTTAGCTCCAGCCTCCCAACCATAGCTTTGGGAATCTACCCAAAATAACGACTGCAACAGTGAAACACGAAGAACATAGTAAAGTTGTGTACACTTACCATAAATGTAGATGTTCGAATGTATTCACTGTTGCAGTCCAGGTTACCCACCCACCATCCCCCCTTTTCTTCTGATGGAACCTATCTTCCCTTCTCTGATTTCTACAACCTATGTGGTGTATTTGCTTGTGGATGAGGGTAATGTTTATATTGCTGCATGTAATTGTATATATACATATACATTTTGGCTACCCTTTTAGGGGGCACCTGACATCTGGGGCAAGAAAAACTAAAGAAAATGGCGTTGGCTGCTTCTTTTATACCCCTGATGACCTGACGTCAGGGAAGGGGCGACGACAGCTGATGCAGGACCCAAGACTTTGGAATTCTGGCCGACTGAGGGCAACCTGCCAGCAGGATTACCCAAATGTAATGACTGCAACAGTGAATACACTCTAACATCTACATTTATGGTAAGTGTACACAACTGTACTGTACTGTACTGTACTTCTCCTCCTCTTAAAATAGTGTTAAACAAAACCTTCCAGATCTTTATCAGTTTTTTTTTCTCCTTCTAGCTTCCAGACTTCCACAGTACTTTCCATTCCTGGGGACTTTCCTGTAGATTGGTTGTACATCACAATTTGTATCTCATCTCCTCCTATCATAACCAATAGTAATTGAGCCTCCATTACCTCTGACCTTTGCATATTTAATTCTTCCATAAACATTTCCATTTGTATCTTTTCTTGATTTCCATATTTCTCTACTTCATACAGACTTTCATAGAATTTCTGAAATATTTCTAATACCACTACAGGATCTCTTGTTATCTTCCTTGTTATAGGCTCTCTAAGCTTGGTGACAGCCCTTTTTTTCTTTTGCCTGAGTCACTGTGGTAAAAGTGTTTGTGCTCTAGTGTTATCAAAAAACAATTGCCTAACAGCAGTCTTTCTAAACTCGTATATTATTGAGGTAACCCCTTACTCTGTGCTTAGGATTCTGCAGTTGATCCTCTTCTTGTTCTATGATATTCCCATATTCTGCAATTCTTTAACATTTGCCAGTCTCTCTAAATAATGCTTGTTACTTCTTACCCATAGTTCCTTTTCTTTTATTTCCACCCTATTTTTAAACTCCACCTTAATTTTATACTACTCTGTAGCTATATTTTCAGATGTAATTTCTATCCTCTCGGGTAGCTCCTGAATAATCTCCAGTACCCATTCCACTCTCTTCAACAGATAAGTGTGAAACCATCAGTATCCCATTTTTATTTCATTACCCTGTGTTTTTATTTTAGTTATTTTTGGCACATGATCTGAAATAGTTATTGGTGCGTATCAAGACCTTTAATTAAATGCACATGTTCCTGTGAAATGTAAATTCTGTCTAGCCTGTCCCAGTTTTTATATCTTGGGGAATAATATGTAAATTCACTTTGAACTCCTGTTACTGAATTCACATCTTGCATGCCAAATACTTTCATAAATTTCTTCAAAAATATACCCTCCTTTGTTATACTTTCCCTTCTGGGTCCCCCAACATATCTTTGCTGCAGCAAATCAAATTCCAGTCCCCACCTATAAGTAATATTGCTTACTATTGCTGGAACATAGCAATTTGCGCTCTACATTTTTAATGCAGTTCACTATTCTTTCATTTTTGTATTTATCTGTGAGCCCATTGACATTTAAAGACATTACAGAAAGCATCATTGTATTTAAAAAGTTATTATTCCCACCTTTTATGTATAACACCTTTTTTGTTAAATGTCTAGTTCCAGCTTTTGTTTTATATGCATACACTGTTTGACGGGTTGGACTTTTATATAGTTATTTCTTGTCATATCCATTTGAGTCTATGTCACATCTTACAAAACAATCTGATGTTGTTAATCTTCATTCATTCCTTACTGATGGGTCTCGGTTCCATCCTCGGAATTGACTCTGCTGATATAACAAGCTTGTGCCAGCCAAAAAAACTTTTGAGCTAAGTCTTACCTATAGTGCCCCTCTTCTCATCTCCTCAGATCATGTTTGCTGCGTACTTTTCAAGATGTGTCAAGCCAGCTCTCAGCTAAGTAGTGGATATTTTGTAGGTTTTTTACTAAAACTTTCTCTAGTCTGTTAAATATTTTGTTTCATTAGTCATTGATAGTTTTGCTTACCCTTTGTTGTTTCTGGAGTGGTTCTCCCCCCTTTCTTACCATTTTTGGTCTTAGTACCATTGTTGGTACAGGCCCCTCCCTTACCACTTTGGTAATTGTCGTACCATCATTGATATTCCTCACCCTTCCCCCTTATTTCTTTACCTTTCTTTGTTAAAAAAAAGTCTCTATTTTCAAACTGTGTGTGTTTGGCTGTTCTCAGCTTTTGACTTGAATTTGACCTAGTTAAGGTTGTGACTTGTTTTATTTTGGGATAATGTCTGATAAGAAAGAGACAACCGGATTTAAGCAGTGTGATAAATGTGGGAGAAAGATGCCCAACTCTGATGGGCATCTCTCGTGTATCTACTGTCTCGGAGTTCCCCACCTTCAGGTTCAACCACCTTGTGAACTCTGTAAAGGATTCAGCTCTCGTACTTTAGCAGAGTGTAAAAATAAATGAATCTTGAAAGGACTGCTAAAAACTCCCTTTTCGGAGGCACTGTCTGAGGTGGAGGTCTCAACACCTCCTAGGAAAGACAGTTCCAACATCTCCTAGTTCTAAGGAACCAAAGTCTTCTAAGACTACTACTGAACCAAAGTCTAAATTGCCCAAAATGTCAGCACCGACACTCTCGGCACCAGAGCTCAAAGCTCTCTGTACGGTGCTGATGTCAACTCCTTCTTTGGAACCAACAACCATAATTTCTGCTACAGTACTGATAATTCCCTCGGTACCAGATACAGTTTTGGCACCAACAGTAGTATCTCACTCCAATCTGGTCACTACCGCCCCTTCACAATACACAGGTCCTTCGACCTCGGTGCTGAAAAGTGAAATTTTAGCCAGGACAAGATACTCCTCTGTTCATTGACCCCTTTTTTTGGACAGCAATACAGTCCTTTCCTCGAAGTTCGGGGAAATCTACCCATTCAACCAGTAGTCTTTCAGAGCTCGATGTAATGAGGCTTGTTGATCAGCACCTAACAGCCAGAGGCATCCCAACCCCAACCAAGACCTCCCTCCCTCCCAGCTGGACGGAACCAAGGGATTTTCTGCACAGACTCCAACATAAACTCCTTCAACCTCTTTTCAGGCTTTGGTGCCCTCTGTACCGATGCCTATCACTGCGCCAACTTCTTTGTTTCCTGCGATGCTCCCTTCCATGGTTCCAGAGCCTACCCTGTGGACTTAGGTTCATTCACAGCCGATCCACATTCGGGACTGTGACAGGCCTTTTGGCACTGTGACCCCAAGTTCAGCGCTGATCTTTTCTACAGTATCGTCTATGATTATGGTTGTTTCGGCAGCTCCTAGTCCTCTCAGGGCTGCAACCCTGGAGGCGGGCTCATCTGAGTGGGGTGTGACCCTGGTTCCGAGGTTGTCCTTCTTGGTTTCGGGCTCCCATCCTTCTTCAGCTGGGCCTGCCTTCCAGGTGATGGAGAGGGCTCTTGCTTCCATAAGCTTACAGTTGGCCCCCTGGCATCAGAACCAGACATTCATATTTCCTCTGGTATGCAGCTGAAACAGCCCGCTAGGTTTGGACATCAGGCATGGGAGCAGCAAGAAACCATACTTCAGGGCACCCACTCTTCGGTGTCCTCTTCTGATGGTCTTGCTGAAGAGCCACCCCATAAGAGAACATGCAAGAGGAAGCACATAGATTCCCCTGAGGATTCCCTCACCAAAGATACAGATTACGATGAGGGAGAAGGGTCCCCACGGTCGCCCCGTGAGGATGGCTCATTTGGAGACATACTAGGGATGCTGAAACAGAGGGAAATCTTGAAGCCCATAAACCCTTCTACTGAGGAATCTGTATTCTTGCACGCTTTCTGTGCTTGACCCTCTACTTCCTGGGTGACCCCGCCTGTGGATGAGCTAGTCGACCTCATCATGCACTGCACTTGGAAGGCCCCTGACGGCATTGAGCCAATTCCCCAGAGGCTGGATAAAATTCTCTCTCATCCACGGGATCACCCGCATTGGTCCAAAGGCTTGGCAGTAGATTCTATGGTGGTGGCAGTGGCCACTAGAAAAGAACTTGGAGAAAAGAGATAAACTGTCCATCCTCTGAACAGGGAGTCCTGGATGATAGACAGACTAGGGAAGTGGGTTTACACTTTAGCAACCTTTGCCATACAGTCGCTGAACTATCTGGCACATTTTACCCATCTTCAGAGGGACCTGATTACAGACCTTTCAGGATCCTTGGCAGGAGCATTATCTGATGAGGTATGTGACAAAGTTGCCTCACAGCTTCCCACCCTGGAGTCCATTTCTAACTTCTCCATGCAGTTGATCGCCCATACAACTGAGGGGGCAGCCAGAGCTGCTGGTTCAGGCATTGTCATGAGACGTCACACCTGGATGCGCTTGTGTAATTTTTCAGGACCCCTTCAAGTCTTACTTCATCAATGTTCCTATTGATGAGTCTTCCTTGTTTGGCCCAAAGGTTAAAGACAATGTAGCCAGGTGTGAGAAAGATGGAAAGACCCTATCTTCCATGGGCATATGCTTTTCCACCCCTCAACAATCCTACACCAGGAATCAGAGAGGTGAGAAGATGTGGTTCAATAAATCCCAAGGGCCTTTTCGTGACGCACATGGTGAATTTTCTCCCCGGGGCAGAGGGGGGAACTCTTCTGGAAGATGCCCCTCCCATGATAGAGGGCCTACAAAACCAGGGGTCCAGGGATTCCTTCCCTGGGCAACCCTTTCAGTGCTCCTGAAGAGCAGCCCGATTGCTTATCTCTGGACGCAGTTGGGGGAACATTCTATCTGCACCACTTGGACTGGCATTCAATAACTTCAGATTCCTTGGTCCAGGCTATCATAATCAGAAGTTACCATATTCCCATCGACATTTATCCAAGACCTCTAAGGTGAATCCCTGACATTCCACCCAGCCAAAGAGATGGGACAGCACAAGAAATTCTAAAGCTGCTAAGTCATCCAAACAGTCTCACCAGACCAAAAAGGATCCGTGTTTTACTCAATATTTTTTTAGTGCCGAAGAAGACAGGAGATTCAAGACCAATTTTGGATCTCAGCATCTTGAACAAGTTTATCAGACCGATGAAATTCCGGATGGTCACGGTTCAGCCTATCCTTCCTGTTTTGGAAAAAGACGATTGGATGTGCTCCATAGATCTTCAGGATGCGTATTACTACATAAAAATGAGCAAACGATTCAGAAGATATCTCCACTTCCGACTGGGAGCCAATCAGTACCAGTTTCGAGTACTGTCCTTTGGTATCACCATAGCCCCCAGGGTGTTCACCAAATGCATGGCAGTAGTAATAGCTCACTTGAGAGTGCAAGGATTCTGTGTGTTTCTGTATTTAGACGATTGACTCCTTACTGCTCCAACCAAGAGTCTACTGCTTCAAGCCATACACTACACTTTAAAACTAGGGAACAAGTTGAGCATCTCTATAAAACATGAAAAGTCAAAGCTAGTGCCAGTTCAAAACTTAGAATTCATTGGGGGTGATGTTCAACACAAAATCCTGCTTAGTTACTCTACAACACAAAATCCTGCTTAGTTACACCACCTCAGCACAGATAGCAAAGGTTGAGATCTCAATTGCAAGTGATACTCTCTCAAGATCTAATTCCAGCCCAATTTGTCTTATAACTTCTAGGTTCAATGGCAGCAATAATCACTCTAGTTCCACTGGCTAGATTCCATATGAGGCTGCTTCAATGGCTCCTAGCCTCTCAGTGGTCTATAATGACGCTCCCAATGACTTATACAATTTGCATAACAAACCATTGCAAACAAGATCTCAGTTGGTGGATGAAACCAGAAGAAGAGTTATGGAGTCACCCCTTTTCACCCCCTCAACCCAAGGCCACAGTCACCACGGACACCTGTCTGATGGGGTGGGGGGCATTTTCAGGGAAGAACCGTCTATGGGACTTGGTCCCCCTTAGAGGCCAAACTGCATAGCAGTATCCTAGAACTGAGGGCGGTGCTTCTAGCTTTGCAAGCATTTCAAGCGACCCTTC
This sequence comes from Protopterus annectens, assembly GCF_019279795.1. Classification (NCBI taxonomy): domain Eukaryota; kingdom Metazoa; phylum Chordata; order Ceratodontiformes; family Protopteridae; genus Protopterus; species Protopterus annectens. Next base: position 1,115,724,098 of record NC_056741.1, read on the forward strand.
CATCAGGGACAGTTGCTGTCCAGTCAGACAATATGTCAGTAGTCTGGTACATCAACAAGCAAGGAGGAACCAGATCCTACCCTCTGTGTCGGGAAGCACTGAGAGTATGGCAATGGGCAGGGACGTCGGGAGGCATATGCACTGTACTGATTTCAGTACAACTTCTTAGAAGAGGGGGTAGTATTTTTAAAGGTTGTTCACTCCTTTAAGGGGGATACGAGCCAGTTGGAATTGAGCTCACGTCTGGCTGGCCATGAGTGGGAAATGTGCAGTAGTGAGCAGCAAGTGGAAGAAGACAATCACAAATGTACTATCGCGAGCGGGAAATGTGAAGATGGAAGGCAATTGAGTGTCACGAACAGATTATCAGGTAGGTAGGTGTGTGTGTGTGAATGCCCCCACAGAATACACCTGCTGGCTATAAGTGTTCAGGCTCAAACCCTGTACCTTTGCTTCAGGGTAAGAAGAGCCTAAAGTCCTTAACCACCACCATTTCTGAACTTTGTTCAGATTTGTTTTTCTAATGGTTGTTAGCTATGGTGAGAACTGAAGTTGTATTTCCCCCATTACTGTTTTTGTTGTGTGTCCAGGTTTTTTGTGCTAAGGTGTGAAGTGAGAACTGTATTTGTATTCCCTCATTATTGGCTTTGTTTGTCCAGGTTTTTTTGTGCTAAGAGGTTAAGAGCTATCTAAATGATAGCCATTAAGATGTCTTCCTATTTTTCAAACTGCTGATTTAGCATAGTGGTATGTTGTACTGATTGTAATGCATATGGTTCTGGGTTCAAGACATGCATGGTGATAACACAGCATTTTATTCTAGCAACTTTCCAAAATTATAAAAACAATGTTTAAAATGTGTCCCTGTTTTTTGGGCTTTTGCCCCCCCCCCAATAAATGTTGGCTTTTTCCAGATTTCTTGTGCTGCAAAGTTCAGAGATACAGTTGAGTGTTGACATTTTACAAGGAGCTGAGAGCTGCAGGGGAACTAAAGTTTAGTGCTGCTTATGCTGAGTCTGCTTGTACTGTTAATAGCACAACAGGTAGTGTACTTGCTTTTGATGCAGAAGGCTGTGGGTTCTTCTCCCACAGTAGGTAGATCCATTGCTGATACTGTCCTGTGTTGTAAAGGGGGGTGGATGCTGTAGTCCGTTTTGGCGAAGATATCTAGTAGTAACTATGAACCTATCAGTTTGCCATCCATTTCCTATTGCAATATTACTAGTGTATCATTGTTTTTAATGCAACATAGGCAATTTATTCCTCAAGGGCAACAGGCACTTTATTTGTAGATGAAACCATGAAATATAAAGTTGTTTGCTAGCAGCAGCCTCTTCATTAGTTACAGATTTCTTTAATGTGGAATTATGTAGATGGCTTTTACTAGTTCAGAGATTGTGCATATTTACTGATACTGGTGGACTGTAGAAGTTTGAGTAGACTTTTATGATGGAAATGTTATGAATTGGGCTGTTTTGTCATTATTGGTGCATGCATTTTGTTTCATTGTTTACTGGAAAAATGTTCAAACCAATAAATTTAAAACGCTCTCTAACTATACTGTATTGTACAAGGAATATAATTTAATACTATCAGGAAGGTGTATCAAAGAGCACGTGTATGTTTCATGTGCAAGGGGCCTACGATTTGAAAACAGCCCAAAGTTAATCTTTGCCACTGGCAAAAAGTATTTTCTTTGAATGTGGGTTTCAATGCTGTTTCAATGAATGTGAGTTTCAAGGGCAGAGAAGATTTAATGCTAAGTCTAGTTTCATTGTGAGACTGCATTGCTTTGTTTAGCAGATATTTATTGGTGTCCGTGCTGTAAAATGCAAAATAAAACTTTTCTGGCAAATCATTTAGGAATGAAGTCACTAAATAATGACCGACATTAAGTTTCAGACGTCACAATCTTCAGAAAAATGCATGCTAAAGCAAGACGACCTGATATTCTATCAACTGTCTTAAGTTTATACAAGATCAATTTTTAGTACTGTTTGTATGTTCCCCCAATATATTTGGCCTTGTCCAGATTTCCTGCATTAAGAGGTTGAGAGGTATGTGCAAATAAATCGCTTTATAGAATTATGAATATCCAAACCTCTCAACTGTCCCCAATTTTGGCTCAAAATGTTGCTCTCCCCCTAATAATCTCTCCGCAAAATAGCAATTTTGGAAGAAAACATGGAGGGTTTACTTTTATAAATAACTGTAATGATCAGAGTTATACATTACTTTTATTTCAGAAATGCATGTAGATTCTCTAATTTTGTCAGCTGCTCAAGTTAACTGTGCTCATATTAAAATGGTGTCCCTTCTTTGACAGGTTTCCAGCTGTATTGTCTGGCAATTTTATATTTTTGCATCACATTTTTGGTCCGTTTTTCATAAAATTGCAGTTTTCTGGCAAATTGGTGGCAAATCGTTAAAGACTGAAGTTAGAAAATAATGGCAGACATTTGAGTTTCAGATTTCATACCTTTCAGAAAGTTCGTACTAATGCAAGACCTACTACTATTCTATTATCTAAGTTTATAAGAGCAATATTTTAAAAAATTGTCCTTATTTTTGGGCCTTTGCCTCAGTTTTATTTATGAGTTTGTTGCTGTAAGAGGTTGAGAGGTGTGTGTGTGTGTGTGTGTGTGTGTGTGTGTGTGTGTGTGTGTGTGTGTGTGTGTGTGTGTGTGAGGTAGGTAGGTAGCATACCTCTCAACTGTCCAAATTTTGCAGAATGTCCAGATTTTTGCCCCATATTTTTTGTCTGTTCCTCATAAATTTTGTGATTTTCTAGAAAATCATTGAAGGCTGAAGTTGCTAAATAATGACAGACATTTGAGTTTCAGACTTCATGTCCTTTAGAAAAATTCATACTAGCACAAATCCTGTTATTCTAGCAACTTTCTCATACTAGCACAAATCCTGTTATTCTAGCAACTTTCTAAGTTCATGAGAGCATTTTTAATATCTGTCCCTGTTTATTTTAGGCTTTGTCCATATTTCTTGCACTAAGAGGTAGGTAGGGGTGTATGTGTGAATGAAACACCCTAGTTAGGGGTAGCAGGTGATTAGTAATTTACTCAAGCTCAAAACCTGTACCTTAGTTACAAAAAACAAAAGCATGAATCCTCTACCCCAACTACCATGCTGCATTTTTCAAAGAACTGACTTTCAGGTTCATTTTCAGTTCAAGGAACCAAGTTTGAGTGAATCTATATTATATTACTGAAGAGGCATTACAGCGAATGCCTCCCCATCGACACTAAAAGAGCGAACCGTGAATTACGAGAATGGCAGTAGCTTGGCTGGGGACGGGGGTAGCAGTTTGAGAGCTGTGAGTATAAATTTGAAAATCCTAGCTACACCCCTGGCAATGGGTGATATATTCCAACCACTTTCTTATAGCAATGCATATTCCCGAGAGTTCCAATGTGATTTCGGACAAATTGAGCAGAAATATTTTGATGCTTCACGAGTGGTCTCTCAACCCTGTAATAGTGGCTCAAATCTTATGCCATTGGGTCCAGCCTTGCTGAGATCTCTTTGCCTCTTCCTCAAACCACAAATACAGCAACTACTTCACCCTGTTCCCCCCTCAGGGGGAGTCACTGAGAGATGCTCTGATGCACAATTGGCCCCCAGGACTACTGTATGCCTTTCCCCCCCTTCCACTGATTTCACTTTTCTTAAAGAAAGCACAACAGTTGAGAAGCAAGGTAATCCTCATTGCACCTTTTTGGCCCTGTCAAGTCTGGTTTCCCTTCCTGTGGTTTCACCTGGTCCAACGTCCATGGACTCCGAATCCAACCCCAGGACTCTTGTCTCTCCACAGGGGCTGGTCCATCCCGCTCTACTGAGTCTTAAGCTGACAGCTTGGTTTCTCCACTTCTACTGATTACCAGGCAGAATAACCTGTCTTCCCCAGAGTGAAGAATGCTTCTAGCATCTCATAAACCATCCACCAGGAAACTTGTGTTCTGGACTAATGATCAAGAAATAGACTCCTTCTCAGCCCTGGTCCATAAAGTCTTAGAATACTTGTCAACTTTACTCCAATCAGGAGCCTCAGCCTCTACCATTACAGTTCACTTAGCAGCTATCTCCAATTTTCATAATGGTTTTAATGATTCTTCATTAATGTCCCACTGTCTATGCAAAACCTTCCTAAAGGGAGTCTTACATTTGAGACCACCTCTTAAAGACCCTATTGAACCTTGGAATTTGACACTAGTCTTACAAACTCTAACTTGTTGACCATTTGAACATTCAGCCACCTGTGATATGAAATATTTGTCATGGAAAACCTTATTCCTGGTAGCCATCACCTCAGCCAGGAGAATATGCGAGTTACAAGCGTTGTGTGTCAATCACTTATACATATTTTTCCATAAAGAGAGAGTATCACTTTGGACTAATCCATCCTTTCTGCCCAAGGTTATTTCAGAGTCAAATCTCAACCAGTCCATTGATTTGCCAGTTTTCTTCCCAGATTTTTCTAACAAAAGAGAATATCGTTTACACTTGTTAGATGTTCATAGACAGTTATGTTTTTACTTAGACAGAACTAAATTATTCATGAAATTGGACCAGCTGTTCCTGCCCTTTTCAGGTCCAAGACTGGGCAGGTCATTTTCCAAAGTCACCTTATCAAAGTAGTAGAGAGATTGCATTACCTCTGTCTATCAACAGAATAAAATACCTGTACCAACTAAAATCAAAGCTCACTGTACCAGATCAGTGTCCACTTCTGTGGCCTTTCATGCTAGAGCCTCTATGGACAATATTTGCGCAGCAGCCACCTGGGCAAAACCTCATACCTTTATTACTCATTACAAATTGGATATGGTCTCTAGGGGAAGAGCATCTTTTGGCTCAATGATGCTCAGGAATATCCTTCCATAGGGCCTCCCAGGACATAAATAGGTTAGGGACTCTGTCCTGTCAATAAGGAATGAATGAAGATAAACATCATCAGATAAAGAAGTTATGTTCTTACCATAATGTTCCATCTGTGTTGTTGATCTTCATTCATTCATTACGTCCCACCATTCTACCCCCTTCCGAAAGACTCCAAGAGGTTCAGATTTGATCCTGGTTACCTAATAGGGCAGTTGCTCAAATAAAGCCTCCACTTTTTTCTATCTTTACAGGCAAACTCAATCTGAGGAGATGAGGAGAGGGGCACTATGAGTAAGACTTAGCACAAGAGTTTTTTTGGCTGGCACGAGCTTGTTATATCGGCCAAGTCGGTTCCAAGGACAGAACCAAGACCCATCAGTTATGAATGAATGAAGATCAACAACACAGACGGAATGTTATGGTAAGAACATAACTTTTTTTTTGTTTTATTGAAAGCTGTCAAACAAAAAAACAAACAAACCCCCAATACCCCACTAAAACCTATTAATTTAATATTAACACATAATACTATATATATCTTCAAATATTGAAGTTTTACCTTCCTAATAGGAACAGATGTCCCAAACTGACAGCCACACTCACAGACTTGAGTTAATCTAAAAGAACGATTATCCATACTACGACGCATGTTGCAGCCTGTGCTTCTGCTTAGTGCTAACTGGTTTTATCTTATCTTTATAGCTCTCCCAGCTGGGAAAATGCCTGAATGCTTTCAGAGAATATTATCTCCTAGCCCATTCATCTTTTTTTTCCACCAGCCAATCACTCTTCACCAAACTGTAACCAGTTTCTCTTTATCAGATTGTCTCCATGGAGACATGAGAACCAGACAGCCAATTTATCATTATCAGTTTGTCTCCATGGAGACAGGGCCAGATACAGAATTGCTACTAAGCATACATTCATTTGCTAGAAAAAAACTCATAATATTCAATATTCTTTTTCATTTGTTTGCTTTCTCTTAAAACATGTTACTAAATCAATGTAATGTCCTTAATCCAGTCATTTCACCATGCTAGAATGAGAAAAAAAAACATTCATTTTTCTTTTGTCATTCTCTTTTAACCAGGAATTATTTCATTCATTGCCTACATCTTTTTAAACTGAATAAGGAGAAAGAGATGAGAGAAAGAAAGGAAAAAAGAACAGCAGCACCTATTTACAATCCCCATTACACTTTGAAATAATGGAGAAAACTTTACTTTATACCATACAAAGAAAACCATACACCACAAAAATAGTACTATTCAGAAAAAAAATATTTTTTTACTTGCAGTTAACTTTCTCCCCTCTCTTCCCCTCCCAAAGCATTTTATTGAACATTAATGACAGGAGACAGAGCATATACTTTAGAGTCCCCACAAGTCCAACAAATTCATATTTCCAGATTTTCTTGTTCTGTCTTATTTGACAAATATAATTATTGCATTGTAATCCCACATTAAGTTACTTGTTTTATTACTGTTCATGTCCATCTCCCAAATCCTGTCTCTGCTTCATTTCCAGTGTACTTGATTCTTCTAGTCAACTCTCTTGTTCCCTTTCTTCTCTCCATTTTCCGTTGAAACAGTGGAAAAGGTTTCACAGGTACAGTTTCTCTGTGATCTTTACCAGAAGAACAAGAAGCAGAATATCCTTCTGTTTCACAGCTCACTTCTTGTTGGACAAACTTTTGTATTTACTCCTTAGCATGTGCTTCATCAAAAAATTATTTTGTTCCTCTAGGGAAGAATACCTTGAAGACAGCTGGGTACAGCAGTGTCAATCTCACACCAGTGTCTCGATATTCTCTGAATAATGGAATGAATTTACTCTTCTTTTGCCTGGTGTACAAGTAATCATTCTCCACAAACACTCTGCTGTCTGCCACTTTTAGTTTTTTATCCTTCTGCCGCAGTTTTATCAGAATCAACTCCTTCTACTGATAGGATTGCATCTTTCCTATTAAAGGTCTAGGTTGCTTTCTCATAGCCAGGTTTGGAGCATACACACGATGTGCCCTTTTAACTAACAACAACTGCTGTGAAATACCAGTCCAGTTACTTATTTGTGCTTTCATAAAATGAATGCAGTCTGTTCCTTCCAGCTTCTCTGGTATATCTGAAAATCTCAGGTTTTCCCTGTGTGCTCTGTTCTCAAATTCTATTATTTTTGAAACCTCTCTTCCTGAACAATCTCATATTTAGCCAGCCTTTTTTCATTTCAGCCTCTGATTTTTGCAGCTTTATCACCTCACCTGAATATCTGTTTAAAGCTTCTTCCATTTTTTTCAGCCTTTTGTTGTTTCTGTTGATATACTCCATCAGTGTTTTGTTTATTTTAATCATGTCTATGTGGAGTCGTCTTGCATCTTCCTCTATGTTACCGGAGGTTGCATTGCTTTTTGCTGAACAGCTGCAGAACTTTCCGCAGTCAGTGTTTCTTCCTCACTTTTTGTAGTTGATTTTTTTTTTCCAGGTGCTATGTATTTCTTTTTTTCTGTCATCCAGGCAGTACACTTACTGGCCTTCTTTTTTGAGTTTCTGTTTTCACACTAGGAGAATTAGAGTTAAGGTGTTACTCAATGTGCAGCTGTCTTGGAAGTCCCTAGGAGAAATGTAAGTTTTGTGGTAGTTGGCCCCTCCCAAGCCAATGGGCCTTGGGCAACTGCCTATGTTGCCTAGTGCTGGATCTGGCTGTGGAAGAGGAATTGGATCTAGCTAATTAGTGGGAGGAGCTGAGAAATAAGTTTATTATTTAAGGTATTCGCCTACATTCCTCTTCAGCTACAAAAACTCTGATTTTAAAACTGTTTTGACTACATTGATTTTAGATTGTATTCTGAACTTCGTGGCTTTTTACCTGCCTGCCCCTATGGTAAATTAGAGTTTTCAAGCCCCTCCCAGTGCTGTTTTTACTGGACACTGATTGCTTATACTGATAAGGCATTTCCATTAGACACATAAAGCTTGAGTTAGCCTCTGTTTCATATCATCATCATCCTGTTTCCTGTATTGCACACTGCTATATTCAGCTTGTTAGTCTGAATTGTGAATTACTCATTTCAGAATTTTTCTTTTTGTTTAACCAAAAGTCAACTGTTTGCATTTTAACTTGGTCTTGGACTTTAGTGTTGTAGTATTCTTCAGAGTAGCGGGAGAATTGTGAGTTGCTGCAGGATTAGAACCTCATGTATTTCATTTCTTGTCTCTTTTTGTTTTTTTATTTTACTTGATCTGACGGCCTTAGTCTTGTAGTGCAACTCACAATAGTGAGAGAATTGTGAATTGCAACTGGATCTGAGCCTTGTGTGTGTGTGTGTGTATATATATATATATATATATATATATATATATATATATATATATATATATATATATATATATATACGTATACTGCATGTGTACTATTTACTGATTGGATTCTTCTACTATAACCTTTGTTAAGCTGCGCAGCAATAATTAGAAAGTGCTGTGTATAGAGAGAGACATTATAATTTTCCATATAAAACTTCCTCTGCTATTTTCTCAAGTATTTGAGTGTAGAGCAGCTGGTTCACTCACTGAGAAGCATTACCCCAAGAGTGTTTTAGATCACTACAGGACCTCTCACCCCTGCTCAACAACTCCAAACCCTGATTGTACTGCCCCTTGAAGATCACAAAAAAGAGCACCCACAGCCATAGATAGTCACTTTTCTACTGTGTCTGTAGCCAGCCTGATGGAAGTGGGCATCCTGAGACAATGTTGCAGTTGTCTTATGTTTACTGCCAACCATTTTATTCTTAAGGAGACTGACACATATCTCCAAACAGTTTGCAGGTAGCAAATACTACACCTACGATGGATCAGGCACATAAACTCACATATGCTGAGGCTGTTAAATGTTATCTACCCAAACTTCAGAGGTCTCCCATACTCTGCCATCAGCAACTGCCCAAACACTCTACAAAGACAGCACTCCCCAGGATGCATACAACCACATCTCACAGTGTCTTAACCTGTAAGCCCTTAAGACAAACTGCCGCACTACACAATATATTGGTCATTAGAGACTCTGTTGTGAGACATGGTGATGTCCCCTCCTCAGGCTGAGCAAGGAGACAGTTTTGGTCAGTTGTCTATCAGGCAAGGATCCGCCAGATCACATATGCACTCAGGACACTAAACTACAGGTGTCAGTATGACTCTCTCATAGTTAATGTAAGTGTTAATGACCTGAGATGTACCCCTTGGAATATATGAAGAGAGACATAATTTCAGAATATGTGTCCTAGACAGCCTAGCACTGAGTAGCATTCTGCATTCTTCAAAGGTGATAACACAATATAAACAAAACATGATTGACTTTAACAGTTGACTTAGTTAATGGTGTATGGGGTCCAGTATTCGTGAGCTTGGGAGGACACAGACCATTATGCTTTGCCAGGGATGGTCTGCACCTGTTCCCACTAGGCGTTCGGATATTGGCCAAAACATTATCCACCCCTATAGTGCATTTTTTAGGCAATGAGAAGAAAAGAAAAAACCCATGGAATAAACAATGCCTACAAACCAATACAACATGAAAAACAAAACTAATAGGCACTGAGACACAGTACGAGGCATAAACCAAATATATTAAAACTGCTGTTTTATGCCTCGGACTGTGTCTCAGTGGCTATTAGTTTTGTTTTTCACATATTTTAGGCAATGCCAATCCGATAAACCTTCTAACACAGTAAATTCTATGCAGCGTAAACTAAAGCTGTTATTGCTCAATGCTTGGTCTCACAACAAGGAGCTCCAGTCCTTCAAACACCTTGGAGATTGTTGACATCCATGCAGTTACTCAGACATGGTTTAAAGCTACAGAGGGCACACCAGCGGTACAAGGCTATAATGCCTTCTACACACTTAGACCAGCTACTGCACAAGAAAGGACAAGAGGTGGAGGTGTATCAGTTTACATAAAAAGTAAGCACACCTCAAGATTGGTCAAACAATTTGACATACTTGAGATACTGAATGTCCAACTAACCTTAGATAAAGTCCAATACTATATCCTTGCTAGCTTTAGGTCCCCGTCTGTGACCCAGGATAACCATACCACATAATTGAAGGTACTAGAGTCACTCACAGTCCATCCCAGCATCATATTCATGGGTGATTTCAACTATACCACCATAAACTGGGATACATACACAACCACTAATATGCAGGTTCAAAGATTCATGGATTTTGATAATGCAAATGCCCTGGAACAGCTAGTCTAGTCTGGTACTCACAAATATGAGGAAAAGTTGCAGTCCCCTTGAATAATATCCTCACTGGTTAGATCAGATCACAGTGCAATCACTCCTGAAATAAATATAAATGCTGAACTCCCAGCAGACCCCAAAACCTTTAAGAACTTTTCCATTGCTAACTATCTGCCATTAACCATTGGCATAGCTAAATTCAACCCCTCCCCCCAAACTCAGAGAACATGTTGGCCTATATGGAATTGTTTATGGAAACCTTGTACAATCATGTCAATAACTGCATAAAAACAGAAGTACTAAACTGAAATTAACATAGAACAAACTCCAAAAAGAAGCCACTCCTTGGTGAACCCCCCCAGTATAAATTGGTTGTACAACTAAAGACTAATCCTTCATTTATGCTTAAGATGGTATCTGAGTTCACTCTGAATCTGTGTATTCTCCTTCATGATTTTTCCCCAACCTAAATATAGAGGAGAAAGCATACTGCATTTCCTGGATGTTCACAGACAGTTCAAATACTACTTGGACAAGACAAAAGACTTCAGACTGACTATCTATTTTATTTCTTATAAAAGTAAGAAGAAACCACAGTCAGTTTCTAAACATAATGCATCTGTATAGTTATTACAGGCTATTCAGTTCTGCTCTTCTCACCATGAAAATAATCCTCACAGAATATTGGGGTACCCTCCACTAGCACTATGGCTACCTCTTGGGCTTTTGGAAAGGAATAGACTCTAGAACTATTTTAGACCTGGCAGTGTGGTCCTCCTTCACACTTTCAGTAAATACTACAAGACTAATTCCTCTTCCAGAGCCAGAACAAAATTTGGTAGATCTTTTCTCCAGGGTCTTTTGGATTCTGGTCCTGTATCCACCACTCTGTTGGTCTAAAGTAATGTAAATGTCCCATATAGCTTTATAATACTGCAACAGTGATGTAATGATGAGCACAGTATAGTTGTATAAACATACTGTAATACTAAATGTTCAGATAGATCACCACTTCAGTACTAACATTTTCTCTCCATCCCCCTTATCTTATTTTTATGTATTTGTTCCTCAAATAACTGTCTGTTGGCTGTGTTGGTGTCCCCTTCACCTTTTTCCTGCTGTGGCATAGGTGCAGACCTTTACACTTTTCATATTTCTTGCTATAACCTCTCTTAGTTGGGGCAAGAAAGCTCTGAACTTTGGTGCCCATATGTTCCCTTTTATACTAAGAGGAGTACAGTGTGAGAGGAAGGTACCCAAAAGCTTTTGTATGCTGAGCAGATGTCCGATGCTTGGCAGTTTACATCCCCATATTGCTTTATGGTTCAGCCTGAAATTGGTAAGTATTGATCAGTGCATTACCCAGGCAAATAAATATACATAAATAAATAATACTGTACCAGTGATCTCTTTGAACATCTACTGTTACAGTAAGTTTACTAACACAACTGTATTTCCTGTTTTCTCTTTTCACTTTGCCTCATTCTGTAATTTACTTTACCTTCAGGTTAACTGTTGCCAAAGAAGAAGGTCCATTAGTTTATTTAGTTTGTTAACTGGAAAGATTAGCTAGTTCTGGGACCCTTTTTCAATCTTGGTCTTGGCCACTGTAGCAGTAAACACTGCTAATGTGACCACTCCTCTCATTGACTCCCTGCTCCTTATCTAACACCACCTTCCAAATTCCTCTTCACAATTTCTCTATTTATAGCCACTTCCTTATTCCCTTCTCCTCCACTTCCCTCCCGGCCTTCCATCTCATCCCATCTCTTATTTTCCTCCACTGTTCCCAGAATCCAAATGCTGTCCTCTATATGCCCTCCTTTTTTCAGCCTACATTTCCATGTGAATATCAACTGTTTTACTTTTGTTAATAATACCATGCAATATTATATCATTAGTTTTCTGATAAACATTTATGCACCATTTAGTTTGTTGCTTGAACTTTTTTGCTTGCATATTATGTCATGTTTCTGTGTTGCTTAGCATTTTTTATATATGTTTCATATCTTCAGGTCTGATGTCAATTTTCATTCTTTCCTCAACACTTGTTTGGATCTGATCCTCGTATTTGACTTGTCTGCTTCTACTAGCTCATGGATCGCAGGAAACTCTCAAGCTCCTCCCTTTCCCTTAATGCCATAGTCCCTGACTTACCTCAGATCTCATTTGCCGCCTTAGAGTACAGACATGGTCCCTGTTTCTGCTCCCGAGTTTGTACCATTTTTTGGTGCTATGAGTCTATTTTTTTAGATTATCTCTGCAAATTTCTAAAACTTCATCATAATTTCTATTGAGCTTCCTCTTACAAAGCAAATCACAACTCATGCCTACCTAGAGTCTGGAGTTCACTGATGCTCATCTGGGCACAGTCAGTCAGATAGCCTCTCTTCCCAGTACTCAAATACAGACGCTGAGATCCCAAGTCAAGAAAGTAGTACAAAATTCTTCTCTTCTGACTCAATCTTACAAGCCCTGGGATCCATGGCAGTGGCTATCACCGTCATTCCTCTGGGCAGGTTTCACTTGCAAATTCTTCAGTGGACACTTTCAATCCAATGGTCCATTCTTCAACATCCATTAACAGTGCTAGTCAAGATCACACAAACGTGCAAAAGATATCTTCTTCGGTGGATTCATTCAAACAAGCTCTCTGAAGGCCGTCAGTTTGTTCTTCCTTAGCCTACAGTTATGGTGCCATGGATGCCTACCAACTAGGGTTGGGGTACTACATGGGAAGGACAGTCCAAAGTATGTGGTCCCCGGAAGAGGCCAAGATGCATATCAATGTCCTGGAAATGAGACCAGACCTCCTAGCATTGCAGGCCTTTCAAGACACTGTCCCATTTGGAAAGTTACCATTCAGACAGACAGTATGTCAGTGGTATGGTATATCAACAAGCAGGGAGAAAGCAGATCTTTTCCACTTTGACGAGAAGAAATGAAAGTGTGGCAATGAGTGATCTTTTCTGGTCACTTATTAATAATGAACATCCCAGAGAAATCCAACGTGATTGTGGACAAACTAAGCAGGTCCATTCTGATGCCTCATGAAGTGGTCTCAATGTCAAAGTGGCAGAGAGGATTTTCTGCTAATGAGGCCAGCTGTGGTCCGATCTTTTTGATTCTACCCCCAACAATAAATTCAGCAGGTTCTTTGCCCTGATCCCTCCAATGGGGGAGTCACTGAGAGATGCTCTAGTTCATGATTGGCCCTCCAGTTTCCTTTATGCTTAGTCACTGGTACCTCTAATTCCCATATTTTTACAGAAACCATTCCAGTTGAAGAGCACAGTTATCCTCATTGCACCCTTCTGGCCTCATAAGATTTGATTCTCCATCCTCTGGCCTCACCTTTTGCATCATCCTTGGATATTGGATCCCACTCCAGACCTCCTCTCTCACCCGGCAGGTATGACTCATCCAGACTTAACAGGCCTCAAACTAACCGCATGGTTTCTCCAATTCCAGTGATTGCTAGACAGCTCAGGCTCTCCTCCTCAGTCCAGCATATCTTGTTATCTTCTCAAAAAGCTTCTGCTAGAAGGATTTACAAGAGTAAATGGAAAAGATTTGTTTCTGGGCCCTTAGCAAGGATCTGGATCCCTTTCAGGCAACTGTGCCATCTATCCTTGAATTTTTGGCCTCAGTTTTCACTGAAGGGGCTAGCTTTTCAACTATTAAAGTTCAGTTGGCTGCATTTCTGATTTCCACCTGGATGAAAATAACTCTACCTTAGCCTCTTCTAAACTATGCAAAGTCTTTCTCAAAGGAGCCTTTTTACTTAGACAACTCTTAAAGGATCCTACTGCTCTTTGGGATTTAACTATCATGCTTCAAGCCTTGACACAGTCTTCCTTTGAACCTTCAGCCAAAGCAGAGCTTAAAGTTTTGGCTTGGGAAGCCATTTTTCTGGTCACTATCACATCAACTAGATGAGTATCTCAACTTCAGGCTCTGTTTTCTAAACTTCCTTACCTGTTTTTTCACAAAGACATGGTGTCCTTGCAAACCAATCCATCTTTTTTACCTAAGGTAGCTTCTGAGTCCAACATAAACCAGGTCATTAATCTACCAGTTTTCTTTCCTAACGTTTCAAATAAGTGTGAGTATATGCTCCACCTTTTGGATGTGCATAGGCAACTTCACTTTTGTCTCCATTGAACCAAAAACTTCAGGAAGTCTGATCAGTTGTTTGTTTCCTTTTCTCCTAACAGATTAGGCAAACCAGTAGCCAAAGTTACACTGGCCAAATGGTTAAATGAATGTATCTCCTTTGTTTATGGTAAAAATGCTTATCCTTGCCCAAGGCTCCTAGAGTTCATTCCATGACGTCTATGGCAGTTTCTTCAGCATTTTGGTCAAGTGCCTTCTTAGACAACATTTGGGCTGCTACAACTTGGACTAGTTCTCACACCTTTATTTATCATTAAAAATTAGATTTGATTTCCAGGAACAGAGCGGCCTTTGACTCTGCAGTACTCTAGAATATCCTTCCATGAAGCACTCCCAAGGTTACAGTAGCTGGGGGCTCTGTCCCCTCAGTTGAGGAATGAATGAAAAGAGCAACATCAGATAAAAAAGTTATGTACTCACCATAACGTTCCATCTGTGTTGTCCATTTTCATTCTTCCTCAACTTTTTGTCTACCTGCCCCATCCTTTGCTTCTGAAGAGATCAAAGAGTTGTACAGGAACCTGTATTCCTTCTTTGAGCTCTAGCTTCCTTTTTCCTTTCTGCCTTTGTTAATTAATATATTAAGGTGTCCATTTATATCTAGGGGTAGCAATTCAATCTGAAGTATGTTAGGTTGGTGAGGCATTGTGGGTAAAGGGATAGGCTCAAGAGATTTGGCTCAGATGATCTGGTAGAAGTGGCTGAGTTGGATCAGGGTCTCAGATCTGATCCCATCAGTTGAGAAAGAATGAAAATGGACAACACAGATGGAACGTTATGGTAAGTATCTAACTTTTTTAACATAGCATAGGATGATGGCTGGCTTTGGGTAAGCTGGAATCCAAGTGCTGAATAAATAGAGTCAACTACATGAGATCATTATCCTGTAGCTACCCACCCCTGAAAATGAATACCATATTATGACACACACGTATATCTCTTTTCTGTGCAGCACGACCAGCTGTTGATGCATTTTTAACACAAGCAACTTTACAAATACATTTTACCACAAGCATCTGTACAAATCAGTGTGATAGTCAAATGAAATAGTATTCTTTACAAAACTCCAGTTAGCTATGCTGGCATACATTACACATGCACTGCCCTACACTCCCAGGCACAGATGGCACTACCTCATAGCATCACATCTCTCTCTCCCCTTTGAAGACTTAAGCTAATTTTTCAAGTGAACCTGGGAAAATGTTGGTTGAGAGAAATGATCCTGTCTGGGAACACATTAATCTATACCCTGTCTTGACAGGCCATCTGCATTTGCATTTCTGACCCCACTACTGTGCTACATTGCCATCTCATATGCCTGCAAAGCTAGGTTCCACCTTAAAACTTGGCATTTTGATGGTTGGCATGATGTAGCCATGTTAAGAGATTGTGGTCTGTAACCACTTTGAATTTCCTTCCATACAAATAGGACTGAAGTTTCCACAGTGCCCATGCTATAGTCAGACATTCTTTTTCTACAAATTCATAACATTGCTCCCTGAGTTGAAGAATACAGCTGAGATATACAAGTGGGTGCTCTTCTCCCTCTGCAGAAACCTGGCTGAGTACAGCTCCCACCCCATAGCTTGAAGCATCTACCTGCACAACAAATTCTTTGCTGTAATCTGGCTAACTCAGGGGATCCTCCCAAAGCCCCTTTAAGATTTTGGAATGCTTGCTCACAGTCTGGGGTCTACACTACCTTATCTGGCCTGTTTTTCTTCATCGGGTCTGTGAGGGGAGCAACTATTGTACTATAATTGGGAAGGAAGTTTCTATAGTACCCCGCTGTCCCCAAGAATGACCTCAGCTGCTTTTGGTAACAGGGGCAGGCCACGGTTGATTAGCTTCCACTTTGCCAGGTTCTGGCCTGATCTTTCCCACTCTATGTCCCAGGTAGGAGACTTCTGCCATACTCACCTGAAACTTACTGGGCTTAATGGTCAACCCTGACCTTTGCAGTCGACCCAGGGCCTTCCTATCATGGTAAGACTTCATCATGTTAACATGGTACAACTTGTGTCCCTGCCTCCTGCCTAGCAGGTTTACCATGTAATTAACATCACTGACCTTCCTTACCACTTTGAAGGGTCCCTCCCAAGCTATCTGCAGCTTATTGTGTTTGTCAGGAATGAGCACCATAACCTGCTATCCCACAGCATACTCCTGGGCTTGAGCATTCCTGTCATACCAGATCTTTTTCTGCTGTTGGGCTCCTGCCATTTTCTCTTGGGCCAAGCCCATGAGCTCCCTAAGCCTTGGCCTTAGGTTTAAGACATATGCCAAAATAGACTCATTGTGGGATTCACACTCACCCTCCTACCCATCACAAATCAAATCTAAAGGCCCCCTCACCCTATGCCCATACAGTAACTCAAAGGGTAAAAAGCATGGATTCTTGGGTACCTCTGTGTATGCACAGCAGATGGGGCAAATATTTGTCCCACTTTCTCTTAAACTGGTTTGCAAATGCCAGTAGCATGGTGTTTAGTGTAGAGTTTAACATCTCAACAAGACCATTAGTCTGTGAGGTGGTAGGGGTGGTCTTTAGGTGCTTCACCACACATCAGTTCCACAGACAAGCCAGGAGGACTGACATAAAATTGGCACCAGTGAGTATTTCTCTTGGGAAACCTACCCTGCTGAAAATCTCTAACAAAGCATTTGCTACCTTCTCTGCCGCAATGGAGGACAGAGCCACTGCCTCAGGATATCAAGTAGCATAATCTACTACCACCATAATATACTTCCTCCCTGTGGAACTTGGGGTACTCTGAGGCCCCACAATATCTATATCTACCCTCTGAAATGGCTCTTCAATTACAGGCAAAGGCATCAAAGTGGCTTTGGCTTTCTCTCCTGCCTTGCCTACATTTTAGCACTGCTCACAGACCCTTCAGCATCCTATTACATCCCTTGCAATCCCAGACCAATAAAAGTTCTGCATAATACATCTTCTGGTATGTTTTATGCCCATATGACCTGCAAAAGGAATATCATAGGCTATGGCTAGAAGTACCAGATGGTAGGCTCTGAGCACTACCAACAGCTGTATTACTTCACCTTCTAGCCCCCTCTCAGGGTTCCACTCTCTATACAGTAACCCTTTGTTCAAGTATGCAGACTCCCCTTTTCCTTGAGAATCAGGTGCCTCTTTAGCTACCTCCTTCAAGCCTCATAAGGTAGGATCCAAAAGCTGAGCCTGTCTCAACTTTACCTTTGTGACCCTTCCCAGGTCCCTTTCCACAGAAAGCCTGGTATCTTCTGACAGCATTGCCTCACTGTCAGCCTCAGTGGTACCACTCACCTCTGTCCTTGTAGTCGCCCTGTTCATGGGAACATCAGTACTTACCAGCGGCTCAGGCGCACTTTCAGGCTCACTGCTACAAGGTAATTCCCTCCCTGAAATAGCCATATCACAAGCCTCAGCTTCAGGTGTGGGGTTTGTTTGGGTCTCCCCTAGGCTACCAGACCCACATGCCTGTTTCCAAGCCTGACTGCATGTAAGTGCATGCACACAAGGTACTGCATTATCAAAATCATTCCCTATCATGACATCTGCAGGGATATCCTCAAATGGGTCCCCCTCGGTAGATCGAACTTTTAAATGATGGCCGAGACCATAACTTCAATCATTTAGAAGTCAGAACGAACTGAATGGAGATCCGCGTACAGAACAGAATGGGAAGATTTCCCATTTCCGCAATGTAGTGCGATCTTGGAGTTGGTATATTTAAGTAGGGGGGGTGTGGGGGGTGTAGCCCCCCTGCTACAGCAGTTTAATTTTGTTTTTTTGTTTTTTCTTTTTTTACTTCAGTGTTCGAACTATTACAAGTTCGAACATATGGTCTTGGCCATATTTGGTTCGAACTTGTAATATGTTCGATCTATTGAAGTAGATCCACTCAAATACACCTATCTGCTTGCTTCCTTTTCCACCTTCCCAGTCAAGGTGAACTCTGGCCAAAGGTATTTGGAATGGAGTCCCTCCTAAAGCTCTGACTGGAGTGGACTGCCTAAGCAATTACTGCTCCCCTTTAACCAATGCAGACTTTACAATGGTTATATCAGAGGCTGTGTCTGTCTTAGCAGTGGCCTGTCTTCCATCCATTAAGATAGGATCCAACCTCCAGTGATAGTTTAGTACTCCTGCTGTCTACAGACAACTTACCACTGGCATGCTGTTATTCCCACTTGATGGCTCCCTTAACCTTTGTTCCCCACCTTGCTTCAGTGGACATTTGAATGCTACATGGCCCCTCTGGATACATTAAAAACATCTTACCCTTGATTCTGGCCATGTACCTGAACTAATGGCTTCCCCAGTTGCTAGTGGACTCTGTTGGGGTGGTTTAAGCTGCCCACCATGGGTTCCCTTATATCCATGTGCAGCACTGAGCATCCTCTTCTTGTGCTGTGTTTCCCTGCTTACTAAGTAGAGCTCCCCTTTTCTCTCTAGCTCATCTGAAGAGTTGCACTCACAGTCTGCTAACCAGATTCTCATGTCACCAGGCAAAGTGCTAAGGGCTTGTTCCATTACCAAAAGGTCTGCCAGCCTTTCAACAGTGGTGACCTGACACCCACTCACCCACCTATGAAAGTAAGTGCTTAACTCAGCAATATAATTTCATAACTTTCATCTGCCTTGCGTCTATGCTCACAAAACTTTTCTGTAAGCTTCAGGTGTTAAAACATTCCAATAAACATTGTTTAACTTTATCATAGTTTAAACAATTAGTATCAGACAACATAAAAACAGCAGTCACAGCTTTACCATGGAGTAAAGGGGTCAGGAACAGTACCCAGAGCCCTTGGTCAATATTATACTGTTCACATACTCTTTCAAATATATGAATAAAACTATCAAAATTATCACCCTCTGTAAACTATGGAATACATTTACTAACCATTATTACTTCTGGGGTTGAGTTATTCCTTTCCCCATTACCTCCATGACCCTAACAAACAGTGAGCATCTCCCTCTCATGCTGGCACTGTTTCTCATTTTCTTCAGCCTGCAAACACTGCAATTTCTCTGCTGATTCTAATTCCAAACATTTGGCCTTCAGTTCAAGTCTCCTAACTGCAGACAGGTTTTTAAGTCCTCTGAGGAAAAGGTGAACTGTCCTGTTCCTGAAGGCTGCACATTTCCATCACCAGAGTGATTGTCGGTCCATGTTGCAGCTGTGATTAAGGCTGAAATAATTTCCTGTTTAGTCAGCTTAGCATGCACCAGTCCTTTGGCCAATTGGTTCTTTGTCAGCTCGCAGTAATCCTCTGCTGACATCTTTGCATATTTTCCCTGACTAAATTAAACTAACAAAAATAAATAAAGCTGTTGTGAAAATGAAACGCTGTATGCTTACCTTGCGGCTGCACACACCTTCATTGACAACTGCCCACAGGCTGCTGAAGTTCAATTAATATCCCATCCAGCTGCAACCAATATGTGATGGTCCCTACTCTTTCCAGTAATCAATCCCACAACTAACACCAATGAGGGACGGCCACTGGGAAAAGGAATGGATACACACAGTATTTTCAGATGTAGCTCTCTGCACCAAGCAAAGTTTCCCTTAAGAGCACACAAGGAGAACACACCAGACCTGGGGCTGGACTCTCACTCTCTCTCTGCAGGTCCCAAACAAGACCCACACTCATCACTTTGGAGCACCCTGTCCCTGTTCCAAGTAGCTGATACACACAATTGGATATTTGATTTTTACAGACACACACACCTGGGAAAGCCTGGCACAGATTTAGCAGTTGTGCCCCCTCTGCCCAGACTGTAGGGTAATTACGCTGCCACCAGTCAGCTACTAAAAGGCTGTTACAAGGGTACCCAATTATACTGAGTAAAATTAATGCTAATACAAATGGTAGAGTTTGACCAATGCAGCAAGGCTTTCAGGAGTGGCCACAGTGTCACTAAAAGAAGCAGAAGTACTTTTAAGATGTTAAAAGTATTCTCTAAAAGACCAGTCACAATGAAAGGTATAGAAATATTTAGCAATAAACAAAATAGAAAACATGAGAATATTGAATATCTAGTTACAATAAACACCAGAGTTTCAATCACAGGTGATATAAAAAAACACAGTTGTATATATTCACACAGATGCAGAAAAACAATACTTAACTAATCTTACTATATTTTCTTGACTGACTAAAAGAAGTAATGCTCCCTAGTTAAGTTTCTACAGCAAGGCAAGATGAGGTGTGTGAGGTTGTGTGAGATATCTGTGAGAGATCTTTCCTGTCAGGTTCCAAAAAAAGTGCTGCTGCAAGAATTCTGTCACATCTCTCACTAATATCGAAGGAATCAATTCAGTGCTGGTTATAGAATGACAATACATTTGGTCACCTGATTCTGGTACAATACACACCCAGAGCTTTTCTAAGATCTGTTGCAGCATCTGAAAGCTATAAAACAATTTCAAAAACTTCCACCCTTCCAGGGTAGCAATTAGTTCACCCATAAGGACAATACAGTAAGATTCCTTGTCCTGGTTTTCCTAGACAATTTTGTCTCTGCCTACAATCAGACCTGTAAGATAAAAATATTTATGGCCTAAACCAAATAATTTAATTTTCAACCCATTTTTCAAAATTAGCTGGTCTGAGATTAACCTCTTCTTTTCCAGAATTCTCTGTTAAAACATATACATTTAATCAGTTATAATAATAATACTGTCTGACATACATGTATATCTCTTTTCTGTCCAGCAGTACCCACTGCTGATGCATTTTTAACACAAGCAACTTTACAAATACATTTTTAACACAAGCATCTGTACAAATCAGTGTGGTAATCAAATGACATAACATTCTTTACAAAACTCCAGCTAGCTATGCTGGTATATGTTACACATGCACTTCTCTACTCTCCCTGGCACAGAAGGAACTACCTCCTATCATCACATTATTATAAGCCATGCTGCCTGGTGCAAAGCACAGTCAGGTCTCAGTATAGAGCTACTGAGCTAGTGGTCAGTGGTATGAGTTTGGAAATGTTGATTCATTTTTACAAACTACAAAATCACTTTTGAAGTTCCTCCTGAACTCATGCTGTCAATTTGCAAAATTGTCTTATTGTTTTGTTACTATCTTTAAAGCTTCTCAAAGACCACAGAAGATTATGCCTGTATCTTTTTGGTGCCTGCACTCACACCTCTTTACTGTCTCATATTTTAATTTTAAGTAGGTAAAAGAGATATTAACTTTTATTGGTCAGATCCGGAAAAAAAAAAAAAAACTGAATCACCTACCCCCCACCCTGTCCATTGATTTTTTTTCAGTGCAGCTTGGAATTCACAGCATTCTACTCTGTAACTACAACAAAACTGTGGCTAGAGCTTTCCAGCAACTCAAATATTACTATATAAATATACTTGTCCACATTCCATTCAATCTGCACATGGGAAATAAAGTATATTGTGCATCTAGTGAGATGCATAATATACACCTCTTTTATATTGGTAAAAGCAATAGAAAACGAAGGATCCTGTATGACAGCACTTGTCTGATGTATGTAGACATGTTGAAATAAGTGCTTTATATAAGCATATATTATAATTTGACAGTACATATATTTTTAAGCTTAGTGTTTTAGAACTAATATCTGCTAGTATAAGGAGTGGGAATGAATTTCTGTGGACAGAAAGAAAAGAGTGTAATTTGATTTGCATATTTTGTCTTCCATAATTGAATAGAATGTGAAGTTTGAAGCCTTTTTAAAATCTAGGCCCATTAAATGGATGTTCTATTGTTCAAACTGCATTTTTTAAACATTTGTTAACATTGTCTCTTTAAGATTTCTAGATGTGCTATGTAATCATTGTTGTCATTGGTTGATTCTGGTCATGTGATGCCTGGAGTGTATGTATTTAAAAGTTGCTGCTCTTATACTCAAACTTTTTAGTATATCTGAAGAAGTGCTGTTATGTAAAAGCTTATATTTATTGAATAAACTTCTTGTTCTTGGTGTCCTTCAGTCGTGACTTGTTTGTTATAATGAATGTATATTTCATAAACTTTTTCAGTTCTTTGATATATCTATGAGCATTTTTCAAATTTGTTTATCATATGGATGGAGATTCTGTCAATTATTTAGATGTGACCATTCCAAAAGACTTTAGGAAATGTAAATAACATTCTAATGTTTATCATAAACCTACATTTTCTAATAGATATCTGTACTTTGAAATCAACATCCTTTTTGGCAGAAAATAAACATAGTAAAGAGTTAGAAGGTTATACTGCCAGGGTTGGTTTTGGACAACCACATGTTTTGAGCTGAGCTGGGTGTATTAAAATCCATGTTTATTAAATGAGGCTACCATTTTGAGTCGAAAGACATTATTGTCAGTGTTCTCTATAATAGGTTTGGGAGATTTTGACCCATTTTGTTTTGTGACTGTAATGCATAGGTGAAGGAGCCAACAATGACAACAATTTTTAATATAGCCAGTGAAGATTTATGATTATAGTAATATTACATTGCTTTCTTATTCTAGCTCTATTTGCTGCAATAGATTTTTCAACTGTAACACCAAGGGAAAGGTGTGTTTTGCCTATTGCCTATCTTGTACAGTTTATACTGGAAAACTTAGCAACCTTTGAAATGTAGCCTATATAATCATATTTATTCCATCAAGAAGAAGGTTATTAACAATATATGCTCTTTACAAACATCCAGTATTGCACCATTTTTCCAGAAGTTGGTATTTTATGCATTGTAGAAGGTACCAACACCTATCAGATGTGACAAGTGGGAGGCTATAGGAAACTATACTGACAACTCTTGCTTAACATCACACAGTACCCAAGATTAAATGACTCTGTATCCATTTGCAGTTTACTAAAACTTTGTTCAGTAAATCTATAGAACATTATTGTTGTCAAATTATGCTTCTGATTATTGTTTTTCTTGTATGATTTGATTTTATCTTGTAAAAATTAAAATTACCTGTTTTAAAAAATGAAAATGTGTAGAGCATCTGAGCCTAACTTTGAGCACATGTGTTTAAACAAGATGGTGTGTGCTTGTCAAAACCAGGAATGAGAATTTTTGCAGCATACATATTGCAATATTTGACAAATACAAGAAAGGATTTTTGCCAAGTAGAAAATTCAGCAGTTCACAAATAGCAACAGTTGATGCATTTCTAATGGTTGTTAATGATACAGCATTAATAATAATTGTATATTGGATATTTTGCTATGTTCCCATAAGATTGATGTTGTTATTGTTTGTAAAATGTGATTAGGGAATAATAACTGGAAACCAGTTCTGTCAGGGTATAAATGCTTTTACTGTAAAAACATTCTAACAAAAATTCAGGTGGAAGTGTTATTATAGAGATTAAAGATTATGAGACCTGTGATTATTGCATATTCAGTGATGACACCAATACTGTAGAATGTGTAACTATGACAGTAAAGACAACCATGGAATATATAACAATTATTGGAGTGTATAGACCATCAAAGTCAAGTGTCTAGACCTAGAGGAACTCCTACATTACTTGCATGAAACACAGGAGAGAAGAATAATAGTGGCTGCGGACTTAAATATATTAGAAACAGACTGGAATAATATTGATTCAACAAAATTTGTAAGGGAATTACTTACAGCAGATGCTAAGGAACAATAAATACTTCAGACTGTAAAATAAAGCCTACCAGTGAACTGAGAATATTAGTCATCGTTTGTGTTCCTAAGGAAATGATTGTTACTTCATGTTAAGCTTTACCACCATTGTTGCTGTATAATTCTGCCAAACTGAAATCTAAACAAATACACAGAAGTTTAATAACAGATTAAATGGAAGCAAAACAGTCATTGTGTAAAACTATTTGGAGTAATAAGTTCAGAGAAAACTGTAAAAGGAATTTGGCAAGTTTTGAAAGCGAAATTGAATGCAAAAAAATAAAAAAGTTTATCAGGATCTAGGCACACAAAGTTAAGTGGATATATTTCTATATGAACAAGATACTTGATTACGGTGAGAAAATAAAAATATAAGACATGAAAAAGAGTCAGAATTCCAACTTGTTTGCACACTGATCAGCAGCTTAACTTCAGCTCTCCCAATAAGAAAATAGAAACTAAGAAAAAAGAATGACATTGAACCCATTTTATTAGTAAAATTCCATTACTGGCTAGTTAGTACGCTGCCTGAATGCCAGCAAAGAAGACATTTGGAAAACCTAAAAGAAAATCATCCAGAAAATGTGAAGGAAAACTCTGTCTGAGAAGGATTCTACAGCTGTTCAGCAAAAAGCAGTTCAAGCTTCAGCTTTGGTTCAAGAGATGGCTTCCAGTAATTTAGAGGAAAATGTAAATCAAGTGTACTGAAAAATGAATAAAATAAATGAAACACTGAAGGATATATCAACTCAAATAACAAAAGGCTGGAAAAAATAGAAGAAACTTTAGCTGTTCAGATGAACCGATAAAACTTCAAAAATCAGTGGTTGAAGTGATGAAAAAGCTGGCAGAGTATGAAGCTTCTCAAGAAGATTTTTTTCAAAAAATAGTACAGTTAGAATTCAGTACGAACAGAGAAAAGCTGAGGATTTTTAGCTGTGCTAGAGAAACTGGAAGGGAAAGATCATATTAATTTTATAAAAGCACAAATAAGCAACTGCACTGGTCTTCCAAAGCAGGATTTGGATACGTCTATGCTCCAAACATGGCCATGAGAAACAGTCAAGACCTATATTAGTCAAGATGCAATCATACCAGCAGAAAAAGTTGATCCTGTGGCAGAAGGACAAAGTATTAAAAATTGGAGATAGCAGAGGGTTTACAGAAAATTATTATTTATCATATACCAGGCAGAAGAGAAGCACAATTATCCAAGCAATCACAGAATGTTGAGAGGCAAGTGTGAGATTCAAGCTGTTGTATTCAGTTGCCTTTAGAGTATTTTTTTCTGGAGAATCAAGGACATTTTTGATGCAGAAGAGGCTAAGTAGGAAATAAAAAGTGTATCCAATAAAAAGTGAGCCAGCAGGTAGAAGACTCTGCTTCTCATTGTTCTGACAATAAAGTTCAAAGAAAGACTTTGCCAGTGTAACATTTTACAATGTTCCAAAAGAAAACGGCTTGAAAAACAGAAAAAAGCACAGGGCTTGACTAGAAGAATCAGGAGTAATTTGGACTTAAACCAGAGCTTGGTGTTGGGTGATGGAGATGAAAGAAGACCAGCAACACTGAAATTACTTAATAAATTGGTGACTGTTAAGCATCAGTCACATTTCTGAAATATGTCTTTGAAAGAAAAAATGGCTAAAAATAGTAGATTTTTGTATGGATATTTTATTTTTGTTTATTGCATTTGTTTAAAGGGAAAGTCCACTGGGCCTAAAAGAGCCCATTTTCAGTGGAGGCCCAGGGAGAAAAGCTTAGACAAGAACATAGATACAGAAAATATTAAACATTAATTGGTACAAAAGTAGATACATTGTTACACAGTGATTACAGTAATATATACAGAATATATACATAAAAGCAGGAATTTTTATTGGTTGCCAGATGACTTTAATCAAAGAGGTATAAACAGAGATATATCAGCATTATTGCACCAGTATCAACAAGTGATGAAACATAATAATTATGGAGAAAATATCAGTCAGCAGTAGCAAAAAGCACAGGAGTTTAGTTACCATATAAGGAGAAGGAGGAGGTTTGGTTATAGAGCAAGTACATAGCCAGGAAGAGTGGAGATGACTTTCAGTATTTGTTTGAAGGTGGTGGTGCTGCCTGTGTTTCTTATAGAAGGTGGAAGTGAGTTCCATAGTTTGGCAACTGTGAAGGAATAGAGGAGTTCAACAGCAGGTAAGGTGGGCTTTTCTACTTTTAGAAGTAGATGATTTTCGGATCTTAGTTGCCTGCTCGATTGGTATTGGGCAAGTAGTGTCGAGAGAGCAGGATAGTCTGTGGGTCTGTAGATTATTTTGTGCACTGTAGTTAGGTGGGTGAATGAGAGATGGTGGGGGGTTGCACCCAGCCTAATTGTTTCAGTGAGTTACAGTGGTGGGACGAGAATTTGGCCTTGGTGGCAAATTTGGCTATTCTGTTGTAACACTTTTCAAGTTTGGCTTTTGCAAGAATTTTGGATATTGGTGAGGAGAGGGGTGCCATAAAGGAGACAGGGTAATAAAAAGGTGGTTGCAAGGGTTTGTCTAGTAGAGAGGCAAAGAAAGTGTTGGTGCCTGTAGAGCATACTGAGCTTTTGGTGTGTGTGGGTTTTTTTTTTTTGTTATTGTTTATGTGTAGGTCAAAGTTAAAATTTTCATCTATAATAATGCCTAGTAGTTTCATGTGTAGGACAACTTCTATAGTGGTATTGTCTTGGGCTTGTATAGTGAAGAGTTTTTTATCTAGGGGAGTGGTTTACTTAGGGGGAAAAAGTACTAAAGTACTAGTTTAGTTTTTTTCAGATTTAGGGCAAGATGATTGTTACGCATCCAAAATTCTGTAGAGATGAGGGCATTCTGGGTGATTTACTGGAGTTCCGAGCCCGAATTTGCAGTACATATTATTGTAGATTTGTCAGCATACTGGATTACTGAGCATTGTGGGAGAGTGGAGTGAATGTTGTTAATAAAATTGTTAAATAAGAGAGGACCAAGTATGAAGCCTTGGGGTACCCCTGTGGAAGTATTGAGGAAGGAAGAGTAAGACTGTTGCCATTTGGTGGATTGCTATGTATTGGGGAGATAGCTATTGAACTATTGTAGGATAGGTAGGGAAATGTGGAGGGTGGATAGTTTGGAGAGTAGGATGGTGTGGGAAATTGTATCAAAAGCTTTGGAGAGGTCTAGGAAAAGAGAAGCAATTATTTTGCCAGAATCCTGTGCCCGGTTAACTGCATCAAGGAAGGAGAGGAAGGCAGTAGTGGTGATGTGTCCTGGTCTGAAACCATGCTGAGTGGGTTATAGAATTTGGTTTTCAAGCAGGTGGTTGAGGAGTTGGGCATGTATGCATTTTTCCAATATTTTAGAGAGGGGTGAGAGAATTGCTATGGGCCAAAAGTTTCTGGCATCTGTGTTGGTGACACCTATGTGTAAGGGGAGAATGTATGCTTTTTTCTAGATGTCTGGGACTATGGATTCTTTAATCGATCTGTTATTGAGTATGCTGATGGTATAAGCTATAGAGTTTGCAGTGATCTGCAGAAAGTGTGGAGGTAGACTGTCAGGGGCCAGAGTACAGGGTTTCAGCTTAAGTAGAAGTTTTTTTATTGTGGTGATGGGCATGTGGGGAGAATTTTAGATTGGAGTTGAGGGTAGGATTGTTTTCTGGGATGATTTGGTCATCAACAGTCTTGGTAGTGGTGGTTAGGTTAGCTATGGTGTCAATGAAGTAGGAATTGAAGAGGATGGCAAGTTTGGCTGGGATTTTGTCTGGGTTAGGCGATTGGTTGCTTTGAGAGCCTGAGTGTAATGGTTAATGGAGGACAACAATTTTTTGGGATTATGTTCATGTTTGCTTTGTAGGTGGAGGTAGTGGGCTTTTTATCTCTGGTTATTAGTCATTTTGCCTGGTTATGGGGTTGCTTGTGTTGTAGTAGAATTGAGGGGGGGGGTCTTTGTTTTTCTGCCATGATTTACAGGTTTTATCCATTGTGGACATGACTTCTTTGGTGGATTTTGAGAGCCAGCTTGCATGGTTTTGTTTTATTAGTTTTTGGCAGGTGGGTGCTTGCCTATTTAGGATGTCTAGGAATGTTGAGTTGAAGAATTCAACAGCCTCATTAAGTGGTACTGATTTGATGGGTTCCCAATTTACTTTAGCTAAGGTTTAAAAAAATACGGATGGTTGGAACTTAGTCAAATTTCTAGTTGATTTGTATTGGTATTGGCCTGAGGTTGGGGTAGATTTGCGTATTATATATGCTGGGTGGTGGTCACTAATGGTATTAGGTAGTATGCCTGAAGTGGTGATATTGTTAGTATTGGACACTAATATCCAATCTATTATGAAGCCCCACTTGTTATTTTTGTGGAATCTGGTGATGTCTTGAATTAGTTGGGAGAAGTTGTAAAGGTTTATGTCTTTTGAGGGGTTCTTTTGGGCAATGTCTAGCCAATCAGTGTTTACATCACCTATGATGATGGTTTCATTACCTATGTTTTGGGATGTCCAGGCAAGTATGTTCTCTAATATTGGTATGTTGTTTCCTGGAGGAATATACAGTGCAGTTATGCAAATGGTTTTATGATTAAGTTGTAATATAGAGATTAGTATTTCGTCTGGGGAGACATTTGGTGTTGGTTTTGAGTAGGGAATTAAAGTATATTTGTTAAAGAAGAGTATTGCTACTCTCCCTTCTCTCTTGTGGGGCTGATCGGCTCATAGGTATGAGTAGCCTGGGGGGAGAAATTCCGTGTCTTTTACATGCGATTTCAACCAGGTTTTGGTAGCTGCTATAATATCAGTGTTGTTTTTTGAAATCCGTGCCTGGAGTTTGAAATTATGGGAAGTGAACAAAAAACAGCAGCCTTAATATTTTAATAAATTTAATACAACAGTGTATAGTTTAGTTTTATTTAAAGTTAGCCAGTGTACTTTATTAGGGCTAAAAGTTCATGTTTTCTGAAAGCATGTAAGCTGTTTTTCACATCAGGGAGGGGAACAGAGATAAAAAAAGAACAAACATCAATCAGTGTAATTGGGAACGCAGCCTGTGGCTTGTGCTTTAGTGCAGGTAACCTTAATTTTTGATTAGGTAATTCCTGTGGGTACAGCTATTGACTTGAGGCAGTTATTACTACTGGAGGGTTAAACTTTATTTTTGAAGAAGTGCATAGTTTTGTATTTTTGTTCTAAGTTAACAAGGGATGGGGTGTTGTGAAAATGTATGTAGTTTTTTATTTGAGGGGTTTCATCAAAACAAAAAGTCTGGAAAAACATGACATAAGTTCAAATGGTGATGAGAAGAAACAACTGTATAAAAGATCAGCCTGCCCAATATTAGTGTGTACATGTAACACAAAACTTGAAAATACACATTCCAAAAAATGTCATGTACAATAGGTGGGAACTATTTATCATAGTAGCTACACTATCCATATTATCTTGGAATGTAAAAGACCTTATAGCTACAGACAAAAAAGGAGGTGTATTGCATTATATTAAGAAAGGCAGAGTGCTGGTGGTGCTGTGGTAGCATTGTTGCCTCATAGCAAGACGTTGTCCCGTTCGATTCTCAGCTAGAGCATCTTCTGTGTGGAGGCATACGTGAATGGGGCATTCCTTCGTTGAAGGTTGTGCGTCAGGGCTGGTAACCCGGTATGTAAAAATCCACTACCAATCATTAGCGGACCGGAGTTCCTCTGTGGCGACCCCTAACCGGGAAAAGCCGAAAGACACAAACAAAAATAGAAATGCTTCAGTAGATACACTTGGAAAGAAATAAGCATATGAATTTTACAAAGAAAGGATTTCTGGATGGATATGTGCCTTCTGTGTTGAGTCTACATGTCCTCCCTGTGTTCATGTAGATTTCCTCCCACATTCCAAAGACATGCAGCAGGTAGATTGGACACGCTAAACTGGCTATAGGTGTGAGTGTGTGGTATGGAAGAATTACAGCAGCAGGGCTAGCCACCTGGTGCTGTAAGCACTGGCTGTAGATGATTGTCACTGTTGAAGTGGCACCCTTAATCCCATGTGCAAAAAATGGGAATTGGGGGTTGTCGATGGATGACTATTCAGAAGAATATCAGGGAGAAAGGAAAAGGGGGAATAATTATACTAATTGCTAGAGGGGCTCCAATAGTGATAGAAAAGGGAAAAAGGACAATAATGGTAGATCTGTGGTAGTAAGGGGCGAATGGCAAGGGAAGAAAATTACATTAGCATGTATTTATATTCCACCAAAAACTGCTATAATGGAGCTTAAGAAAATTTTGGGAGTAATAATCAGCCTTCAGCAGGAAATATTACTTATAGGTGGGGAATGGAACTTGAGTTACAATAGTGAGGATATATCAGGGGGACCTAGAAGGAAAAATATAATGAAAGAGGGTAGATTTCTAAAGAACGTTATGACAATATTTGGTTTGGAAGATGTAAATTCAGTAGTAGGAACTCGGAATTTAAATATTATTCCCCACTCTGCAATCACTGGGCTAGACTAGATAGAAATTATATTTCACAAGAACATTTTCATTTATTTGAAAGCTTTGACACACATCCATTATTTTTTCAGATCATGCATTAATAAAAGATAAGATAAAAATGCAGGATAATGAAGTAAAAAATGAGACACAGGTGCTTTCCCACCCGCCTGGTAAAAGAGATGAATTTAAAGAATGGGTAGTGGAAATTATTTGAGAGTTGTTAGGGAAGACAGAAAACATCTTCAGAAGTTATAGCAAGTGAGTGGGATAAAATGAAATGGAGTTTAAAAACAGGGTAGAAATAAAAGAAAAAAAGAGATATGGTTAAGATCTTATAAGAATTGCATAGAGGGGCTGACAAAGGTTAAACTATTGCAGAATAAGGGGAATCTCACAGAGCAAGAAGAGGCATAAATGCAGAATGCTAAAGAGAAAATAAGGGATATGCAAAAGTTTAGAAAGATTGTTGTTAAACAAAGTTTTTGGTAATAACTCCAGAGCACAAAATAAACTTTTAGTATAACAACTTAAATAGCAGAAAGTAAGAAGGGTTGCTAGAGTCTGTAACAAGAAAAATAAACTGAAATGCTGTAGAGGTTTTAGACATATTTCAGAAATTTTATGAAAAAGTGTATAAAGCAGAGAAATGTGGAAATCAAGAAAGAGAGCAAATGAAAATGTTTATGGAAGATTTAATTGTGCCAAGGTTAGAGGTAGATGATAACAGTTAAGATAAAAGGAAACAAGATAAAATAGTGATGTATATTCAATCTTCAGGAAAGTCAACAGGAACAGATGGTATTCCTGTTGAAGTTTGGATATTAGCAGGAAAGCAAGTGATAAAGATCAGGAAATTTTTGTTTAACAGTATTTTAAAATGAGGGCAAGTGCCAACATCTTGGAAGAAAGCTGAGGTGGCTGTATTACTTAAAAAAACATCAGACCCAGTTTCATACAGGCCCATTTCAGTTTTCAACCATGATTATGAAGTTTATCACTATACCAGCTAAAAGAATGGCAAGGTGTTGCCAAAATTGATAAATATGGATCAGTGTGGTTTTGTGGGGAGGAGGCAAACATTTGACAACATTAATAGAACAATGATGATCTAGAGAGAAGCAGAATCTAATACCACTGTTGTTGGTAAATCTTGATGCAGATAAAGCATTTGACAGAGTAAACTGTGATTTTATGAGTAGGGCAATGGAAGCATTTGCATTCCTTGACACAATAATAAGGTTAATTAGGCAGAGGCAAGAACTAAAGTGGGAGGATTCCTGTCTGATAAGTCGTGTTCAAACAGAGGAACCAGGCAGGGGTGTCCTCTTTCCCCTTTATTTGCTTTATATTTAGAGCCATTGTCAAAGAAAATAAGGGACTCAGAAATGCAAGGATATAATTGATATGGTAATCAAGAAAATTTGGATTTATTTATAGAACATATTATTTTGTACCTGATAAATCCAGAAAAGAATATCTCAGTCATGTGGAGCATTCTGAGACAGTTTCATGTCTTATTAGGATATACAATTAATGAAGATAAAACAAAAGGTATAGCTATAAATTATGTACCCATACACAAATTGGTTCAGCAATACCCACAATTATTGGGACATGATAAGATAAAATATGTAGGAGAAAATATTAAAATGGCTTCTGTTATGGCAACTAAGGATATGTGGGAAAAGACTAAACAAAAATAATACAAAAACTGAGAAACTGGAAGCTCTTGTTTATGTATATGGATAGTAAAATACAAACAGTGAAAAGGTTTTTAGTTCCTTTAATTCTATATATAGGTCAGGCATATTTTTATCAACTAGAGGAAACGTTGTGGAAAATAATTAATGAAGAATTGAAGGAATTTATCTAGGAGGGGAAAAGGGCAAGTGTTAAGTGGAATAGGTTGATCCTTCCAACATAACAATGTGGTTTAGGATTACCTGATTTGAAAGGATATTTTAGAGCTAATTCAATATATAAACAGATGATGAAGTGGGGGGGGGGAGTTAAAGAAATAAAGAGAGAGTGAGATTTTTGATGCACATCCTTAAGGGGGATAATAACAATACAGAATATTATATTCATAAAGTAGCAGAAAGTATTCTAAGAACTAAGCCAACACATGAATGGAGAAAGGAGATTTTGCCAGTAGGGATGATTGTAAGTAGGAGTACAGATATAGGCAAGCAGGGGCTGGAATTTACTGGAGCAAACTGGCAAAGGAACCAGTATATTTGGAAGCAAGAGGGAAGGTTAATATGAGTGGTACGACATTTGGACTGTAGGCTAGAGACTGCCTTCCTACCAGGGACTGATATCAGGGTATAGGTAAAGAAAAAGGGATAGGGGAATCATAAGTGAAAGACCTGCTCTGGTGGGGGTTTTAGATGAATGTAGAACAGAAGCTGCTGTTAAAAGGGGAAATAAATAATAGGACATTAAGAAATTACCAGAGGAGGTTAGAAATGATTGGGAATAGAGATTGGAAAAGCAATTTACAACAGAAAAATGGGAGGACATGTGTATGCCTCTGAAGTATGCAACAGAGTTCAGAAGGTTTAGGATCTGTGCTTGGAAGTGTTTGCATAGGTATTTTTATACCCAAAGTAGACTCTTAATGAATTTTCTTCCTGAGGTAGATGGCAAATGTTAGAGGTGTGATATGGAAGAAAGAGATAACTGGGACCATGTGTTTTGGGAATGTAATGAGTTGGCAGATTTTTAAAAATCCCCTACAGAGTACTTTGTCAGAAATATTGGTTGAGCAAATGGCTATAACTAAGGATATGATTTTTGAGCTAGGACACAGAATCTGAATTGTCTAGACATAGTCAGGCCTTATTAAGTTTAATTTTGTTGGCTGACAAAAAAAGCAGTTACTAGAAAATGGAAATCCAAGTCTAAACCAACAGTATTTGAAGTACTACTTATTATAAAAGAGTTAAAATAATTGAAAAGGTATCTTTAGAAAAGGGAAGGAGCAAATTACACATAAATAAATGGAATTGTGGGAACAATACATACAGAATAATGTTCAGGATAAGGAGGGATGAGGTTTAAGGGAATGCAGGAATTCAGCAGTTTATGTAGGACTGATGATAATTACAAATAAAAGATATTGGATATATAATGTATTTACATGGAAATATGTTAATATATTTTCCTTTTTTAAAATGAAGAAAATTTATATAAAGATATTGAGCGTTAATAGGAAACATTTTTACAGATACATAAAATGTGATAGGAGTAAAAACATACAAATAAATACACTGTGTGTAGATTCTAAAATTTATTCTCAGACACAGCATATTATAGATCCATTTACAAAATTTTATGCAAAGCAGTGTGGCTCCACAAAGGGGGTGATAAATTGTATCATTAACAGCCAGGTTACCTCAGATACTGAAATCAAATTCGATTATATTGAAAAAGAACTACACAAACTGGATCCAAATAAAGCACAGGGAGGAGATGGAATTGATAATAATGACATGAGAACATTTTGGCATGAACTTAAGTGCCATTATATCTGTTTTGCACTAAGTCATTTAAATATAGGGAGATTCCTCAAGACTGGAGACATACACTTGTTAAACATAGCTTTAAGAGAAAGGTGAATAGGACAAACTTAGAATCACACAGACCCATAGGTTAAGTTTCATGTTGTGGAAAACTTAATGGGGAGTGTTGTTTTGGGTAAATTATTTTCAGAATTGGAAAGGTTTTGACTTGAAACCATCTATCAGCATGCATATGTTGAAAAAAGATCTAAAACCACATGTAATGTGACATTCTATAACAATACAACAACAGCCATAGATGACAAATTGTGCTGTGATGTAATTTATATAGACTTAACTTCAGTATTTGATAGGTCATGCACAAAATACTGATCAATAAATTAAAACAACTAGGTATTGATGTACTCTTAATAAGATGGATAGCTGCATTACTTACAAATAGGGCATGACAAGTATCATACAGCAATTGGACAGGTGAAATTCTAGGTTACACTTAGGGTGTCCCACATACTTGTTCAGGTTGTATCGTTTAGATCTATCCTTTTCCTATGAGGTACACTACAGTTTGCATACACATGACTTGAAAATGGTAAAGTAATTAAATATGTTACAGATAGGGTATATGTGCAAAATAACTTGACTAAATTGACCATCTGTGTACAGGAAAAAACACAATGCTGATAAATGCATCAAAACTAAGCATAATGGATATGGGAGACATAGACTGAAAGGTAAATATTTAATGTAGCACACAGTGACTGAAACCTTAGATTAATTTAATGACCTGGTATATGGGTAGAACCAACTTTTTCCTTATTATATCAACCAATTGTTTAATGATAGTTATAGAACTATAGGTTGTATAAAATATCTATGAAGTCTAGGAAATCAGAAATGATGAAACCATTATTTGTTAGTTACATTATACCTAAACCTGAGTATAGAATAACAATATGGAAAGAGTACAGTGGAAATATACTAAGAGCATTCATGAATATGAAAATTTAAGATATAACGAAAGACTGAAATATCTGAACTTGTACAGTGACTCACAGACATATAAGAAGAGACCTTATTCAGA
Organism: Protopterus annectens; assembly: GCF_019279795.1. Taxonomy (NCBI): domain Eukaryota; kingdom Metazoa; phylum Chordata; order Ceratodontiformes; family Protopteridae; genus Protopterus; species Protopterus annectens. The sequence goes on from NC_056741.1 coordinate 1,115,759,151, forward strand.
TATGTAGGACATTCAGAGACAACTATCTCAAGGAATGTTTTGGGTTATCAACAAGTAGCAGAGAATCATCAGACAACCTATGCAAATGATTATAGAGAAATGAGAGGTGTATTGATTGGTTCTGTAAGAGAGTATCTGATGCATGGAATAGACTATCAAATTACAGTAAAACAAGCACTAGTTTATATATTTTAAGAATAGCCTGGAACTTGTTATGAGAATAACTGTTTTGGTATATTGGCAGGCTAGAAGGGCATTATTGTCCATGCCTGAAACATCTGTATGTGTGTATGCATGTAAATATAGCTTAGTTTTATATATATGCACATATATTTCACAGAAAAAGTTAAGTAATTTTTTTTTTTTGCTATTTATTGTTGGTCATGTGAGGCTAGTTCATATTCATCCTCAGAGAGTGCCTACTGAAAATAATGTTATTTGGGAAAAGTGGGAAGAAGAAAGAAGAAGACGGTCTCCCAATCCCTTTTCCAGTGTTGGAAGGAAGATTCCTTTGTCTGTTAATGCGGAAAACAAGCTTTTGTTTGAGGAATTGGAGAAACTAATGTGGAAAGAAACTGCTGTACATTATAATATATGTGGTCTTCAGAAATACATAGAGACAGATACAACACCCAGGGGTCTCAGAGTTTTTAAAGACCCCTCTACTCCATTTGACCTTTCTTTGGACTCTGATTGTGTTTTTCACAAGAGGTGGGTCAATGCTGCACATGTCTGTGTTACTGAATGGTTACATATAGTTATTGAACGTGATTCACTTAAACAAAAAGAATTGTGTAATAACATCAAAAAAATGTATACAGATTTATCCAGTACTGTTTCTGTGGCTATATTTGATGAGTTTCTATCTCAAACTAATCAGAAACTCAAGGAATATGAAGCTACTTTAGTTGAGCGTAAAAAAGGCAAACTTCTCCGTGATGTGCGTGACTATGAAGCCAATCGGGCTTTTTTGTCTAAAGCACAATGCACGAAAGTGCGTAAACAAGTTAGGTTTCAGTCCGGTAGACAGATGAATGTTTCTCATGTGTCTTCAGCGTCGGAAGGGGGATATACATCTTACGAAGACGGAGAATATGAAACGGAGTTTCCAGTATTACCAGCGGCCCAACAAAGGGAGAACTTTCGCTCTACATTTCGTGGAGAGGCCGCCACCTCTTTTCATCATCAACAGGGACAGAAACGGACATGGGACCAATCTTCCTTTCCAGGTGGACAACGTTATGGACATGGGGGATATAAGAGGGGTAGAAAATGAACATGTATCGAATAATTTAAGGTATTGTAATACTGCAGATTATGTTATTAATTTATCTGGTTATGATTTTAACTGTGTTGAAATGTCTTTACTTAATAGGGGTTTGAAATTTATCCCCACAGTTATTAATCCCCTTCATGAACTTAAAAAAGATATGTATGTGTTTGGCAGGAAATTACATTTGAAACATTTCTTTAGTAACTGTTCGACGTCTTTAAATTCTGCTGATACATTTGATGATAGTAGTTCTGGTGATAGTTATTTTTCTTGTTTTTCAGATGAAGCTATTAATGCATATTGCCAGCTAGACACTACTAAGATACCTACCACTAGTAATTTTACTCCTGGCTATTTAAATAATGACATATGTCAGTTTGTTAGTTTAGTTAATTTTTTTACTGAACTCAGTTATAAAAAATTTATGAGTAATAAAACTAATGTTGATTATAACTTGCAATGGAATGAGTGGCAAGCTTTAGTTAGGCTCAGTAAAAGAACTGACATAATTTTCAAACCTTCTGATAAAGGTAATAAGCTTGTTGTTTTGAATTCTGCTGATTACTTTTCTATGTGTATGGAACATTTAAATGACAGTAACACTTATAAAGTTATATCTGTAGATGTTTATTTCAAATCAGTTCAGGAATATTTAGATTTGTTAAATAAAGGGGTTAGGCTAGGTTATTTTAGTTCCACTGATGTTAAAAAGAAATTCCAGATAGAAGGTTCAAAAATGGCTCTTTTTATTGCCTACCCAAAATACATAAAAATCTGTCTAGGCCCCGGGAGGCCTATTGTTTCTGGTTCTTTGTATTTTTTGCATAATTTGGGTATTTTTCCACATCAATTTCTAGCTCCTTTGTATACAAATTGCCATCATATATTTGTGATGTTTTTGATTTTCTGAATAAGATGAAAGGGGTGAAAATAAATGCTAGGATGACGTGGTTTACTATTGATGTTAAAAGCCTCTATACCAACATTAAACACCCTTTTGGCATTGAGGCTGTTAGATACTTTTGGGTGACAATCCGGTCACAGCATTTATTATAGAGTTACTTCATTTTGTTTGACTCATAATTTTTTGAGTTTAATGAGATTTTGTATCATCAGTTACAGGGTACAGCCATGGGGCTTCTTTTGCCCCATTTATGCTAATTTATTTATGGGTTTATTTGAACTAGAAACAATATACAAGCATAGATTTTTTCAGACCCATGTAATATCTTATTATAGGTTCGTGGATGATCTAATATTCTTGGTGGATGCTGATGAAAGTGACATTAAAGCATTTGTTAAAGATATTAATCATAATAGATTTTCTATGAGTTTTGATGGTCTAAAAATGGGACTTGTTGTCCCATTTTGGATGCTATTCTCGATATTTCTAATGGTACTAAAATTATTACTTCGATCAACAGAAAATTTGACGGTACTAATTTTTATTTACATGGAACCAGTGGCCATCCTCCTCATACGTTGGATGCCTTACCATATGGGAAATGTTACGTACATATAGATTATGTGGAAGATCTGATATTTTCAGGAAGAAATGAATACTTTGGTGGAATCTTTCTTGAGTAGGGATATAACAAAGATATTTTAAACAGATGTTTTGATAAATTAGTTAAAAGAGTTAAGCTTTTGATGGTGTAAATAGTTATTTTCCCTGCAAAAATGTGGCTCAATATAATGGTAATAATAACTGTAAGGAAAATATGTATTTTGTAACCACTTATGGTTGTTTTACTTCTCAATTCCTTGATATAGTAAAACAATTTTGGTCTTTTTTACTTTCTTGCAAAAATGTTGAACAGTGGCTGAATGTTAATTTACAATTTTCCTATCGGGGAGGTAGAAATATAAAAAATTTTTTGGTTAAAAGTAAATTTAGTTTGCCTCCACCTTCATTATATAAAGAACCATGCCAAGTTGGCACTTTCCCTTGTGGAAATTGCAAAGGTTGCAAATATATCACACCATGTTTTCCATTTATTAATGATGTTAAGTTTACTCCTGTTAAGCAGTTTTGTTGTAAGTCAGTAGGGGTTATTTATGCTCTATGTTGTCCATGTAATATGTATTACATAGGAGAAACAAAAAGGGCCTTCAAACTGAGATTGTTAGAGCATATAAGGGACATTAAGAATGGTAATATTGAAAGCCCTGTAGCTTTGCATTTTAGAATGTCATAACAAAAATAGTGAAGGTTTAAAAGCCACTATTTTAGAACAAGTTAAGCCAATAATGTATTGTCAGCAGGATGTTAAAACTGTGTTACTGCAAAAAGAAGCTCTGCTTATTTTAAAGTATAAAACTATGTCTCCTTGTGAGCTCAATGCTGAGTTCAATTGGAGAGTGTTGCTTAATTAATTGCTTAATTGTTTAATTGAGTTACTAGTTTGTTATAAAATGTGGATGCTTGTATACAATTTTATTCTCCTTGAAGGCTTTGGCCGAGACGTCAGAGATTTTATTAAAGAACTTTTTGGATACTGTGGTCGTTGTTTGCTACTTGCTGCTTGCTACTTGGTGCCTTTTCGTTGTTTTTGGTGTATTGATTGGTTCTGTAAGAGAGTATCTGATGCATGGAATAGACTATCAAATTACAGTAAAACAAGCACTAGTTTATATATTTTAAGAATAGCCTGGAACTTGTTATGAGAATAACTGTTTTGGTATATTGGCAGGCTAGAAGGGCATTATTGTCCATGCCTGAAACATCTGTATGTGTGTATGCATGTAAATATAGCTTAGTTTTATATATATGCACATATATTTCACAGAAAAAGTTAAGTAATTTTTTTTTTTTGCTATTTATTGTTGGTCATGTGAGGCTAGTTCATATTTAAGAAAGTGGTTAACTCTTGATAATTAGTTCAGACAAAGTTCTTTGTACTATTTGGAAGTGAAAGTACTTAACTTGTGTTGATTTTAATAAAGACCACTGTTTTGATCTGTTATGACCCATTTTTTTAGTTTTGAGTTCTTTGTATTTGGAACTAGTTGAACTTTTTGGACCTTATTTAAAAATATATTTACTGGGTCCTGAAACAGTTTATAATATGTCCCTTTTACAAAATGACTTATTGAATTCTTATATGTTTTTATTTTCTATTTTTTTTCTATATAGTGCTACATTTAATGGACCTGATTCCAAAAATCTTCTCTCAGTGTAAGTGTCTTTTGGAGTCTGGCCCCCAGTGAAAGCCTGTTTATAGATAGGCCTTACAACTGAATGAAGTCATGCTGAGAGCAAGTCTTTCAGAATCAGGGCAGATTTGTACTGACAGCAACTCTTGCAACCTAGCCCAATATGTAGCTGTAGTGTATTGAAAATACACTACTGGATGGCTTGGAGTTGCAGTTTGATATATATATATATATATATATATATATATTCCATCAGATACTGATTTGGTCAGTGATACATTTGTGGTCATTCTGTATGTTCTGTGACAGACTTTGTAGGATGACAAAAGAAATAAAATTTCGTATAAAACAGGGCTGTAAAATAAACTGAATTCTATGTAGTGTGGAAAAAAGTAACCCCCTTCCTCTAAAACCCTTAAAGCTGGGGAAAGTGATACACGGAGGAGTATTTCATTGAAACAGATTAACTGGGAAACAGGCAGCAGACAATAATGTTATCATATATTTTACCTTTTGCTAATCAGTCTTCTTTTATGTGTTTAATTTTAGGCACATTGTTAGGCAAAAACTACCATATATAGCTAAATGAATATATGCTTTCTGTTTCTACTAACATGTCACTCCTCTCTGACATATTAAGTAATTTCATATGGTACTTGCTTTTTCTGCTTACCACATGTGGTATGGAACCAGAAACTAGCACTTTCAACTGTATTTAACATGTAAGCATCATAGCGAAAAGATAAGTGAATAGGCCAGATTAATTGACGCCTTTACTAAGTGTACACTAATAGTGTACACCATTATGAGTGAATAGACAACACAAGCATAACTCCCACCTTCTTCCTCCTAATTTTAGTTTACATGCTGATTTTCTTGCAGCTTTAAATATTTAAGGGGATTCATGAAGGTTACCACAATGTGTAGATTATGTCCACCTTAAGTGTAATCTTTCTGAATGAACAGACAGCACAAAAACGTGATACAGATGTTCTTGAATACAGATCATGTACACTTATTGTAGGCATTTATGAATCCAGCCCCAAATCTATTTATTTATTCATTCATTTATTCAGTTTGGTATCCAGGGCAGAGCACTTATCCAAATGGACCCATTTCAGTCTCAGCCCAGACAAATATAAATGACAGCAGACAAGCAAGTTAATAAGTATTTTGAATACAAACAAAATATTATGTGCAGACAGCAATGAATCATTAACAGTAGTATTAATAATAATAATAATAATAATAAAGTACACAGAGGACAATAGGAAGGGATGGTAAGAGTAAGGAGGGAAGAGGAAGAAGAAGAGAGTTAAATAATGAAGGGATAGAGCACAAAGTATAAAAGATAGCAAAAGTAAGGGCACACAGAAATTAACTATAACTATATATACAATGTGGAAGAGATGGCACATATTAGTAAAGGGAAATAATATGAGAAATACAAACATGCCTGACTGGTGAAGGGGAGAGTGGGGGATTAAATTGTGTCCAGAGGGATGGCATTTGCAAACTGATTCTGATTTGAGATTATATTTAAGATGAGCACAAAATGATGGGTATAATGCGAGATCTTTAAGTTTAGTAGGAAGATATTCCCAGAGTTTGGAGCCTAGGATTGAGAAGGCATGATTAGTGCAATGAAGTCTGGTTCTGGTAACTTTAAGAAATGTTGTTAAGACTACTTCTTAGTTTGTCACTATTTAATAACCTATTAATTTAATTTAATTCTGAGAAATTTAAAACTATACTAAAACAAATATAACTAAGAAACTATATAAATATTGTTCAGTATATTGTAAGAATACAACCAAGTACTCCTTTGTTTTTTTGCTTTTTCTGTCTCATGCCATCTCATTTTGTTGACCACATGACATTAGTGTAAGCCAACATTCAGCAGTTTACCTTTCTGTCACAAGTTGGTAAGGGTCTGTCTTCCCCTAATAACAGGGCTATTTACAAACTGACCTTACAAAATACAATAACCTGACTTGTTAAGACATAAAGAATGAACTGGTAATACTTGATAAAGACCACTGCACTGAAGGACTCTACAGACAATTTTTACGGCCACATAGCACCCAGCAGTGTGCAGTTTGTGCAATCAGTATTTTATGAGCTATCTTCTCACTTAATTGATAACAGGACTCAAATGTAAAAGAAAGAAGAACTGTTCTGAAGAAGCCCAGGTACTGGGAGAAAGCGCTTAACTTGTTTGTTTGGTCTGAAGATTTTAACTGCTTTGTGGATTTAATAAACTTGAAAGTTTTTGAGACGAGCTCCGTTTACCAGCAGTGGTTGTTTTCTGGTATAGGGTTCTTCAACTAAAAAGTGTACTACAAAACTGCTGAAAGTCTTTTACTTTTTAAATAAGCATTTGTAACTTTACAAATTCTTAACATTTTCATATCAGATTTTCAACATTACCATCTACAGGCCCCCAACTGATAAAGTGTTAAACAGAGTAAAGTCATTATGTAGTTGTTTAAAAATAGTATTTGATTAGTGGAATGACATTTTAAGGTAGAACTGTACAGTGAAAGTTGCATAGTTCCTGATATGGTAACTTATATATATGGCATGATAAAAATTGTGTGTGAAAATACTAAGAATCAGTGAACGTAGGGATAGGTGTATGTCCTTAAGTGTATGGAAGCAGTGCCAAAATTCAAATAATGTTTTCACTAGTAAATTAAACAACTAATAGTCTTGCATACAATTAAATTTTAAACAACCTATCTGTCCCAGACTCATGAACTGTGCAACTGCCATTGTGCTATTCTGCCTGAAAATGTTTTGCAAATTGACTGTAAAATATTGTCATTCAGACTTGCACAGTTGTTGAATTGGAGATTTGCAGATGTTATGATAAAAATTTGGATAAAGATGTTAAAAATGGCTATTATTGGTGATTGCTAAAATAGGGCTTTTTAAAAGTAAGAAAAACTGTAAGAGGCTGATTTTTTCACAAACACTAAAACAATACATAAACATCCTATAAAATAAAAACACCACACACACACACACACACACACACACACACACACACACACACACACACACACACACACACACACACGCTTCCACTAAAGCAAATACAAAAGCCATTTTCTAAGTGTAGTAATGCCATCTGGGGTGAGAATTGTAGTGATTTATCAGACCTTTCAGAGGAAAGGAGGCCCTGTTCCTGCAGTCTTAGGACCCACAACACCTCAGTATATTATTTAAGCAGCAAGTCCTATTTGAATGTCAATAATTTTGGATCTACCTATGGTTAGGGCTGTTATGTCATAATAGCATCACAGGTGGGTAAGTCCAGCAATACTCATACTTGGACATGACTTATTGCTATTATACTATATTTAATAAACTATATTTAATGCAGCTAAGGCAAAGGGTAACTGGTAAAGACAGTAGCTATAGTAAAGGATATTAGCTAAATACTTTTAATTGGTAAATTACATATTACTTACTTCTGATCACACTATAGCTACTAATTACACCCTTTTACCACCACTACACCTCTATCACCACATAGCCTAGTACCCAAACATAAATCGCAGACAGCATGCATATCACACTAACATCTCTCTCACTATTCCTCACAACACTAGCCTACAACACATCCATACATACTAATATATCACTAGACAACACTAGATTCCACATAAAACATATTTCCACATCTACTAAAACACACATAAACTTTTTCATCTCCTTTACAATATTTAATGATGCCACAATACTTTATATACACAAGGCCTACTTAGCAAGATGCAATACTAGAAAAACAACACCTAAATCCATCATAGAACTAGCTCACACAATCAAGCACATTCTGTCTATCACAAAAAGATACCCAGGTCCGCTCAAAGCTATACTCAAATCTAAACAGGTATCTGATCTTTTAATTCTTAATATCAACACAAGGAGTATATTTAACAAACTACCTGACCTGCATGCATTTATAACCCACTACACTCCTGACATACTGTCCATAACAGAAACATGATTAAAACCCAGTACCCAAAATTAAGAGATCCTCCCTCCAGGTTATAATATCTTAAGACTGGATAGAATGGGTAGAAAAGGAGGTGGAGTTGCAATTCTCCTTAAAAACATGCTAAACCTTAAACCTCTTCAAAGCCCTCTACCTAAATTTAATAATGCTGAAACCCTTGCATCTGTCCCATATATAAACAAAACAAAACAAAATTAACATTCTCTGCTGTTATATCCCTCCAGGAAATATCTCCCCATATAATTGAGGAAATCCTAAAATGGACTAGAGATAATCTCCCGCATGAAACAATCCTACTAGGCGACCTAAATACTGACTGGTTGGCCTGCAATTCCAACAGCCCCACTAATCACATAAATCTCTATGGGTTCTCTCAACTTATTCAAGAATCCACTAAAGTAGACAAAAAAATCCCAAAAGTAATCCATCCTTGATTGGACACTGGTCAATGGCCCTAAGCAAAACTATCAGACAGGTTGTTTATCAGATAGTCTTAGTGATTACCTCCCTACATTCTTAGTACGTAAATGTACAAACATACCTAAGCCCATAACTTATAGACAAATCCGAAATGACCACAACCTAAACCCCCAGGATCTAAACACTATTCTAAAACAATGCAACTGGGAGCCACTACTTTCCCTTGGTTTAGACCAGGCAGTTGACTACTTTAATAGCACCTTCACTGATGTCCTTAACAGAGTCACCCCCATCAGGAAAATTAGAGTTAAGACTAACTATGCACCATGGCTAAGTAGGGACACAAGAGCTCTACTAAAGTCCAGAGATAAGGCCTGGAAAATCTGGAAGCGAGATAACACCATCCAAGCCAAACAAAACTACCAACAGCTTAGGAATCAGGCCAAAATACAAACTAAACTTGATAAACAGAACTACCTTCTTACTGTCCAAATAAAACACTCAAAAAATCCTCAAATGTTTTGGCAAGCTATTAACTCCCTACTTAAACCATGCAAAACTACTACTCCAGCTCCCAACTCCACCAATAACAATATGGACATAGCCTCTCAATTTAACCACCACTTTGCAGAATCCATAATAGCATTATCCAGCCAATTGTCCAAAAACAACCCTCCACATATCCCAGCCAAGTGTCTAGATAACATTCCCCCCTTAATCTTTCAACTATTCCCACCTCCAAAATGAAAAAAAACTACTTCTGAAATTAAAACCTACCACCCTTGCAGCTGATAGTCTACCTGCCAACTTTCTAAAACTAGCAGCAGAATCCTTATCCTACCCTGTTTCCATCCTCATTAACCAATCCATAAAAGAATCCTACATCCCTCAGCTGTGGAGTGTCTTACATTATTCCTCTTCATAAAGGCTGTAATTCCTAAAACTTCTCTAATTGCCATCCTATAGCTATTCTGTCCCCCCTCTCCAAGCTGCTAGAGAAATGTATTCACTCTCAAGTCTTGCATTTCCTGAACAAACACAAACTCCTCTCCACCACACAACACGGGTTCCGGCCACACCACAGTACAACTACTTCTCTTCCCTCATTTACCAGTCTAGTAAACCAATACAGAAATTACTATAACTATACATCTGCTATATTTTGGATCTATCCAATGCATTTAATATGGTCTCACACTCCCTACTATTAGATTCACTAGTGCCCCTGTCCTTTGCCCCTTCTACTATTGCCTGTTTCAAGAACTATCTAGCTGATAGGCAATAATCTGTCTAATGGCAAGGGGCACTATCTCCCCTACTTCCAACTTTCATAGGTGTACCTCAAGGCTCAGTATTGGGCCCACTTCTCTTTTCTATCTACACTAAAAATCTACATACTTCCACCCAGCATGCCACACTCATACAGTACGCAGATGATTCGACTTTAACCTGCTCAGCCCCATCTCTTTCTACTCTTCAGCAACAGACCCAGGAATCCTTTAGCTCTGTGGAAAGTTGCATCACAAATATCCAACTCATCCTTAACCCTAATAATAAGTAAATTGTTTTTATTTACCCACAACAAATAAAATCTCCTCTTTCCTTTCCTATTACCTCCAAAAATGGTATTATCATTTCTCCTTCTGACCCTACCAAATTCATCAGTGTTAAGATTGACAAAAACCTTCTCTTTGATGTCCATGTCTCTCAAACCGTCAAAAAAGGTTCACAAAAAAAGGGTTCACTATACAGACACAAAAATTTCCTCTCAGATCAAGCATGGATCATCCTAGCCCAAACTCACCTATTGTTAATGTATGCAGCACCAGTTCTTACTCGTATTAGAAAACTTGACCTTGACAAACTTGAGTCATGCTATAATAATATTGCCAAATTTTCTAATAATGCCACCTTCAGATCCCATCATTGTCTAGCTCTAAGGGACCTAAAATGGTTAGAATTTCCTCAACTACTAAATTACCACCAACTGCTCATTGCCTATAGCATTCTGAAATATCCTGACAAAACTCCATCACTAAGTCAACTACTTACCTGCTATGCAACAAATCGCACACTCCACTCTAGTAACAAATCTCTTCTATACATCTCTAGGGCTAACAACTCTGCTGGCAAAGCACTATTCTCCCACACTGTTGCTGGAAACTGGAACAACCTCCCCCTTTCACTGACCTCCATCCCCACCATCTCACACTTCAAAAACTCTCTAAAATCACATCTCATAAGCACCTGGCTATGCCCATGCATAACTTACAATTACTGCTTTAGCTCTGTGGAAAGTTGGAAGGGCTTATTACTTACCTGCTGTAAATGCTAGTTGTTTTTTTTTTTTTTTTACATCCAGCAATTTTTATCTCTTTAATATAGCTACTTCATTCTAACATGATGTATGTAATGACTCTCTATGCTGAAATGCTTTTTGTCTGCTTAACTGCTGAGTTGTATCCTGTTTTACATTTCTCTCTTATTAGCTGGATTTTTGCTGTTACAATGTGTTATCAGTATTTATTACTATGTATTAAGTTCTAGTATTTCTGTTAATGTATGTGGAGCTTTTCTCCCCGGGCCTCCACTGTAAATGGACCCAGTCCAGTCGGACTATCCCAGTAAACAAATGTAAAATAAATAAATAAATAAATAATACAGCCTCATTTTTTAAGCATTTGTATTTGATTATCTTGATTGAGGAGCATTTTTGCTAAAATGTTTAGCTGCATTATCATCTTAGTAGGGTCTTGGTATGTTTAACCATCTTGATTTATGATCCCCTCACACATATTCCATAGATGTGTTCTTCCTGAGGCTACCACTAATGGGGATTATACCAAATATGCCCCTCCAGACTGGAGGATCTTATATCTCTTCAGAGTAGTCTGTCAGGTAGTCATGCTTTGAGTTCCCCATGACCAGGGAGAGGAGTGAATATGTAAGGGGTCATATTATGCAGCTGGTTGGCTTTTTAGCAAGGCTATACTCTTACCCTTGGATGTGCTGGCTTCATGTGACTGCATTGTGGAAGTGCTATGGGAAGGTTGAAGAGGAATTCAAACCCGTGCCTCCACAATGATGCATATACTTACTTACTTCCTGATCCTACCCCCCCACCAAGAACTTCTTTCAATTAGTAATGCATATTTTTATCAAAATGAACAAGCACCAAGTAGTTCTTTGTGTTTTTGGTGGAAATTGTCATAGTATAATTCCCCATAACACCAGCTCTGTCAGGCATTATTCCTTACATAGCTCTCTTATAAGTCATAGCCAGACAATTACAAATACTAAACTCCTTGTAGTCTTCTATAAATGAATTCTACATATACTTGTCCAGTGATTTTATATATATATATATATATATATATATATATATATATATATATATATATATATTCACTTTACAAGACTGAAAGCCCATACCATTGAAATTCAAAACACTGAAAACTCAAAACATTGAATCCCATAACATTGAAAAACATAGGAAAGCAACATGTACTGTACTCCAGCACAACTACATACAGAAACATAAAAAACAAACCGTATTACACTTCTTCAAATATAAGCAGGGGGGGCAAGCCCCACTGCACCCCCCACATCCCCTGCTACTTAAATATATCAACTCCAAGATCGCACTACACTACACTAAGATGCGTTATGTTGTAGTATAGCAAGTAAGAAGGGAACATGACTGAGGTCACCTATGAAACTCCGGTAAGTATCAGAGAGAGATATAGTAATGTGTAATGTTTTAACAGTGAAGTAATGTTTCTAAGAGAAGGTTGAGGATAGTTTTTTTACAATTTACGCATGCAGTCATGAAGCGCGGAATGGAATGTTTACTATATTGTTCTGTGCAGTGCAATCTTGGAGTTCATATATTTAAGTAGCAGCGGGTGTGTGGGTGCAGGGGGGCTTTCCCTCTGCTTATAGTTGAAGTGCAATATGGTTTGTTTTTTTATTTATTTATTTCTGTATATAGTTGTGCTGGCATATATTAAATATTGGTTTCCTATGTATTTTCAGTGTTATGGGATTCAATGTTTTGAATTTTCCAGATTTTGGTCTCAAGGTTTTGAATTTCAATGTTATGGGCTTTCAATCTTCTAAAGTGAATATATATATATATATATATATATATATATATATATATATATATATATATATATATATATATATATATATATATATATATATATATATGTATATATATATATATATATATATATATATATATATATATATATATATATATATATATATATGTATGTGTGTGTACATATATGTATATGCATGTGTCCATATATATATATATATATATATATATATATATATATATATATATATATAAATATGGAATACACACACACATCTATGTATATATATATATATATATATATATATATATATATATATATATATATATATATATATATATATATATATATATATCTACAGATATATGGATACTTATATATATATATATATATATGTGTGTGTGTGTGTGTGTTTGTGTATGTGTGTATATATATATATATATATATATATATATATATATATATATATATATATGTGTGTGTGTGTGTATGTATGTGCGGAATACATGCATTTGGTCACGCGACTGAATGTCGAACCGTCGTAATTCCGAACTGTAATGTTGAAACTTGTAGGGCGGCTGCAGTGGTGCAGAGGTTAGCGTTGCCGCCTCACAACAAGAGGTTCTTCGGTTCAATCCTCGGCTGGGGTGCCTTCTGTGCAGAATCTGCATGTCCTCCCTGTAGTCGCATGGGTTTTCTCCGGGTGCTCCGGTTTCCTCCAGCATCCCAAAGACATGCTGTAGGTGGATTGGACACTCTAAATTGGTCCTAGGTGTGAGTGTGTGCATATGTGTGCCTTCTGTGGAAGGTTGGGCGCCAGGCTGGCAACTCGACACCGTAAAACTCCTCTGCTAATCATGAGTGGACAGGTGAGCCGCTGTGGCGACCCCTAACCGGGAAAAAGCTGAAAGAAGAAGAAGAATATTGAAACTTGTATGTGCAAATGCTCGTGATGTCACACACAACGTCAAATTCGAAATTCCCGATCGCACAACCGCCACAATGAGTGCTACCATGCAGAGAGGCTGGCATTTGGTAATTCTGGGTTTGGGTGATCTTAGGATTCTGCTTTTGGCATGTTCGCATTCAGACATCGGCTGTTCACTCATATGCTTGTAAACCTATATATATATATATATATATATATATATATATATATAATAGATAGATACACAACAGACACACACACACACACACACACACACACACACACACACACACACACACACACACACACACACACACACACACATTTATTTATTGGGTCCAAGCATTTCTGACTTCTGAACACTACATACCCTAATGCCCTGTTTTCCACTGGCCCCCCACAACTGGAGTGTTCCTTTGAACACTTTTCTTCTTGTGGCTCCCTTCTTTTTAATACGGAAAGCCTCCCTGCTACTTGGCTATGAACCACCACAATACTGAAGAAAGGAGCATTTGGATAGGTCCATGATATTTCAACAGATTGGATCATTTCTTAATAAACCTTAGTCCATGATGTGCTGAGTGATAAATGAGTGGATGGGTGTGCAGTGGGCATTGAAAGGGATCTGAGCCCCACCTATGAAGCAACTTGCAACATGCTCCTGTTCTGGCCAGCCCACCATAGTTACCAGCTAATGCCTCTGTTGTCAGCTGTCAGTCTTCACCAAAACTTGTAGCACTAGATTCTCCCCCAGCATGTCCATTCACCCTTTACCCTAAGACTGATAGGCATTTCCTCACTATTCCCCTTTTACCCCCACACTATCTGCTAATCCAGCGTGGGTTATCCAGGTCATACTCAGGGTTTCATCCCTTTGCACCACAGAACAAATAATTTCATAATTTAGGAATGCACATGCACAATTAACTTTGTTAAGAATATTAATATACCTGTGAGGTACAATACAAACCTGGGAGCAAGAATTCATAGTACTCTGCATAAATTCTTGTGATGAATTAATATGTAGTGAGTCGGGCATCATAACTATACTCCAAATCTGGGGAAAAAGGCAACATTGCCAAGTATGTTTCTGATGTAAGAAAGGTGCTTAACGTTTTGTTATGCACCTTAAAGTATTGTTAAGCTGTACTTGTCGTCTACTAGAATTTAACAGTGGGTACCACAGTACAGTGTTCAAAGCATTTTCATGGCTTTAAAAGCTATTATAGACTTTTGTTGTCACCGAAGGAAAAAAAAAAGTGTGGCAGATGGAAATGTCTAACAGTTCTGAAAATCTGCCTACTATCTATGTGTCTGTGTTTTGTTTTGCAGCTTTTAAAGTCGTAAAATACTTTCACTCTTATACTTTTATTTTCAGTAACTGGAGTACCAGAAATAGACAAAGCTCCATACACTACTAAAATTTACGTTTGGGCCTGTCTGGTCACAACTACAACTTATCATCTGATCCTGACATGGATATCAATATTCATTGTTCAAGCTTTGCTTTGCTGTTGAGGTGAGTTTCCTGATATCTCAACCACACAAACTGATTATGATCAGAGATCCAACCCTGATTCTGTATGATTCAATATTATTTACCCTGAATATTTGTTATAAAAATTATTCACAATTAACCTATGATAGACCTTTTTAGTGGGAACTTGTGGAACATGAATGTTTTAAGATTCAAAATAAGGAATGTTATTCATAATGAGAAGCAGAGTTACACAGGAATGTCCCTGATTATGGCACATAATTCTCTTTTGTTCTGCTCTGTTCCTCCTGTGTTTTATGATTATTTAACATAATAGTAATGATTACAGCGAGTAAGTAATGCAAGATATTTCAGTTAAATTTCTCTCATTCTTCAGAAATGTACTTTAATGCAAGTACTATTAATCTATCAATGCTATATAAGAACACTACCAATATTTTAACAAACACTCTGAATTATGTTTTTTGCTCCGTATTAATTTTGGCCTTGCCACTGATTCCTGAGATAAGCTGTTCAGGCCTATATGGCTGACAGGTATGTGTAAGGCCTAATCAAGATTTAGCCTCTCATTCTCTTCATACTTCACTCTGTTCCTCTAGCAATGTCATACCTCTCAACCACCAAGCATTAAAAGTCATAGCAAATGGACAGAAAGAGAAGTACTTTCTTATTTTTGTTACAGTAAAACATTTATTTTTATTTATTTATTTATTTATTTTACATTTGTTAACTGGGAGAGTCCAACTGGATATATGTCCATTTTCAGTTATATGTCCATTTTCAGTGGAGGCCCGGCGAGAAAAGCTCCAGAGCAGTAAAATCATTAACAAGAGAAAGACATGTTAACCAAAAGGTTCATTAAACAAAATATAGAGTACACGATCTTTATACTTCTTATAGAAGTATAGTACATTTAAGATAGTGAGTTAACCAAAGAGTGTATTTGCCAACATTCACAGGCTACATTAATATATACATGTCATAGATGTGTTTAACAGCAAGTGTAGCAGGAAGATAGAGTAAATAACTTCCATAACTCATTTCTACACATGAGAGCCATGCTATGCCCTTTAGGTTTCTTTACAGTGTTCATCCATACTATTACCCTATGCAGACATTACAAAAGCAGTAGATAAGCTGTTACTCTAGTTGCTGGAAACAGAGACATACGAGTTACTATCTAGGGATAGTAAAGGTACATAATCTGTGATTCAGGAAGTGTGTTTTGAGTAGATTTTTGAATTGGGTGGTGGAGTTATGTGTGCTGGAAGGGAGTTCCAGATTTTAGAGATGAAGTGGCTATAAATGGATCTACCTGCCTCATTTTTAAAGTTTCACAAAACCACGAAAAATAAAACACACAAATAAACTTGAATAAACACCACGATAATGGACACAATATATCAGATTAGCGCTTTCGTTTATGCTGATTAGATAAACTTCATCAGATGTAAACAAAAGGGAAATGATCATTTATATACATAAATTTACATGACATCACATCCTGTCAATTCAAAAATTACAACAGATATATAAAAATATATATATATTACTAAAAACATATATATATATATATATATAAATATATATATAAACATTTTTCAAATATGTATATATATATATATATATATATATATATATATATATATATATATATATATTGATTCATTTAAAATTTGTTATAATAACCTAACGAAATAATGCTCTCAATTTCAACAAGCTCATAATGGAAACTGTATCATTTAGTCCAGGAAAAACAGAAGCATTTAGCTTAAGTTGCATCAATAGTTCTTTTTCTTCTAAATGTAAAGAAACAGGTCCCCCTCTCCCATTATCCAGAATCTTCTCTATTACCAAAAATTTAAATTCATGATATGGGAAGGCTGATACATGCCTAGCCAAAGCATTAGTTAAATTCAATTTGGCTATGGCATGTGTGTGTTTGTAAATCCTACATCTTATCATTCTATCAGTCTTCCCTATGTAATATGCGGGGCATTGATTACATAAGGCTAAATAAACTACCCCTTTGCTATTACAATTGAATTTATCCTTCAAATAAAATCTCGACCCATTAATTATAAAATGTTCGGTGACACATATGTGTTTACACATACTGCAAGCACCACACTTAAACATTCCACAATAATGTCTATAAGTGTCTTTCTGTTTGAATTCCAAAATGTTCTTTAAATTTCTCCCTTTTCTAAAGGTAACATTTGGAATCAAACCCAAAATTTCTTTTAAAGACTGGTCGTCCAATAAAAATGACCAATTCTTAATAATGATGGTTTTAATATTTAAGGCATTTTGTGAGAATGTAGTAATAAAATTAGTACCTATGAAATCCTTACCATATTCATCAGTATTTAAAGGGGATGATTCAATACATATGCTACTTGAAGTATTTAAATTACTCACATCAAGTCCATTATTCAATGAGTCATTCAATACATCCATACTATATTTTAGAATTGGTGAAAATATTCCCTGCCTTCTTTTAAGTGATACTTCTCTCGTTAGATCATTAATGAGAGTAGATGGATATCCCCTATTCAAAAACATTTTATATAAGATTTCACATTCATCTACAAAATCATTCTCCAAAGTAGACATTCTAGCTGCCCTAACTAGCTGACCCTTAATTACTCCACGTTTTTGGTGTAGTGGATGGCAGCTAGAAAAATGGAGAAATTAATTTTAATATGTTGATTTTCGATATATTCTAGATGTAAATGTATTCAACTCATAATTTTTGTTTAACATGACATCTAAATAGGTAATAGAATTTTCTTGAAATTCATAGGTAAATTGAAGAAAGTTTGTAGAATTATTCATAGCAGAGATGAAAGTTTCAACACTTTCCTTATTCCCCTTCCAAAGAATAAATATATCGTCTAGGTAACGAGTGTACCATACTGCTTTTTCAATGAAAAGGGGAATTTTAAAAAGGAAATTCCTTTCCCAAGCTGCCATTACTGTATTAGCGAAGGTTCCCCCACAAGGGGAACCCATCGCTATCCCAGTTTTCTGTAAAAAGAACTTCCCATCAAAGGTAAAGAAATTATTCACCAGAATTATTTCTAACAAATAAATTAAAACATCAATGTCATCTCCAGGCATGCCTTTATCCAATAGAAAATCCCTGACCCATTCACATCCAACATCTTGTGGGATACAGGTGTAAAGATCCTGGACATCTATGGTTAAAAAATTATATTCAATATTAAATTGAACTTTACTAATAGCTTCCAAAAATGCCCAGGAATCTTTACAAATCTGTTTTTGATTTTCTAAGAATTTTTTAAGTTTATAATCAATATATTTGGCACAGCCATAAGTAATAGACTGCCTGCCATCAATGATTGGTCTCCACGGTGGCATGTCCAAACATTTATGTATTTTTGGCAGTCCAAAAAGTCTTGGAATCAAAGGGTAGGTCATCTTTAAATAATTGAACAGATCCCCATCAATTCTATTTTCCATGAAGAGATCACTGATGTAACCATTCAATCTCCGGTAAGCACCATTGATTTCATTTAATGAAACCTCTAGATAGGCTGGGGAGTCTAGTAGATCCAATATTCTATTAATATAGTCATCCTTATTAAAGAACACTAAACCCCCTCCCTTATCCGGTTTACAAATCCAAACATTAACAAACTTCAAGGTGTCTAACAGATCAAATTCATATTCAGATAAATTATGATTGTCATTCTTGCATTTATAATATTTTTGTAGTAAACATCTAATGTCATTTTCACATATTTTTTCATATAAATTAATTAATGGATGTAAGGGTGGATTAAAGACACTTGCTGTTCTAAAATCACTAACTAAACTTGTGGTATTATTAAACATAAATTTCAGATTTAGCTTTCTAGTGAATAATTTCAGATCCACCAGTGTCTTTGCTACATCACTTTTGAAACCAGGAACGAAGTTTAACCCCTTTGCTAAAACATCCACTAGTTGTACGTCTGGTTGGAAATCAGAATAATTATATATCTTGAAATCCCCATTCGTGTTTGAAATTATCTTGACATTTCCAGAAAAATTAACCCCAATAGGAGGAAGGCCAGGACATGTGGAAGGAATCATCACTTCTTCCTCTTGTTCTGGTATCTCATCCTCTTCTGAGTCTGGTATCTGGGTATATGTTGTTGACCATTCTTTTTTGCCCCAGCCTGAAAAAAAATTTTATTGTTATTATTTCTTGAATTGCCATCGCTGCTATTAGCACCATTATTAGTTCCCTTATTGGCAATTCTTTCACTTCTCCTTATTGGTGAATTATCACTTACTTCAAAATCACATTGTTCATGCATAATATCTACCGATTGGAAAGAGCATTCAGGGTCAACATTTTCAACACTCGAAATATTATTTCCACTATTCAGTACAATTTTATTATTACCAACATGTGTTTTAGGGAGAGGGTAAACAGTACCTTTACTGTAAGCTAGCGCATCCCTATTTAATTTCTTAATTTTTTTCTCTTTAATTTTCTCCAATGAACTGTCAATACTAGAGAAAATGCGTAAAAAGTCAAACTTATACCTAGAGAAATTCTTGTCAGTCCTAATGACATTATCTAATACAGTTAATTCATTTTGCAAGCACAACAATTGTTCATTATAGTTCTTAATAAGGCAATCAATAAACTCGAGTCCTTGTTTATCGAATAAATGTAATAAATCTTGATGGAACTGTGAATGTAGCACTAACCCATTCGGGAACCGCCACTGTCTTAGACCCTTAGGTACTTGTTGCCTTGTGCTACATTCTTTAAGATACTGTATCTCTATTTGTAACTTCTTAAACTTAAAGAGTTTTAAATCAAAACTCTTCAAATTATTAGTTAGATCATTAGAGCCTAAAGAATTGTCATTATGTCGCACATCCTCGTCATTGTTATTAAACAAATTATTTGGTTCTTTTAACCAGTCATTTAGGACTGGAATGGAAGAAACAGTACCTGTATTTGTAGAAGGAGAATTACTGCGAGTTAATAAATTGTCCGAACCATTCGACGGTCCCGCTCTCGCAGCACAATTATTTCCATTAATGCCACCGGAAGCAGCTGAAGCAAAATTCATGTTCCGGCTCACCCGATCTTTTGATCCTGGGAGTTTGTTAAGTTCAAAGTTCATTTGCTGCTGCTGTTGAGGCTGCTGAGGCTGTTGGTTCAGGCCATTTAAAGAGTTTGAAGCATTACCCAATGCTTCACTCGCATTTCTATTCCTGTCATTGTTTCCATTGCTGTTATAATTCATATTATCCCTTGGCTTGTCGAAATTAGAGACATTACTGTTAGAACTACGGCTCATAATTCCTGCAACCTGGCTTGCAAGGATCTCCACACGTTGCGTGAGGAGTTCAATGAGAGCCATTAATTTCCCAAAAGAAGCTGACTCGTTACTATTGTTGGCCAAAATTGAACCAACTGCGTTTCCACTTTCACTGTCCAACGAGTCTAAAGTATCAAATAAATTTTGTGACCCAGTAGCCATGGTGTTCAAAGAATAAACTCACAAAACCACGAAAAATAAAACACACAAATAAACTTGAATAAACACCACGATAATGGACACAATATATCAGATTAGCGCTTTCGTTTATGCTGATTAGATAAACTTCATCAGATATAAACAAAAGGGAAATGATCATTTATATACATAAATTTACATGACATCACATCCTGTCAATTCAAAAATTACAACAGATATATAAAAAAATATATATATTACTAAAAACATATATATATATATATATATATATATATATATATATATATATATATAAATATATATAAACATTTTTCAAATATGTATATATATATATATATATATATATATATATATATATATTTATTGATTCATTTAAAATTTGTTATAATAACCTAACGAAATAATGCTCTCAATTTCAACAAGCTCATAATGGAAACTGTATCATTTAGTCCAGGAAAAACAGAAGCATTTAGCTTAAGTTGCCACAATAGTTCTTTTTCTTCTAAATGTAAAGAAACAGGTCCCCCTCTCCCATTATCCAGAATCTTCTCTATTGCCAAAAATTTAAATTCATGATATGGGAAGGCTGATACATGCCTAGCCAAAGCATTAGTTAAATTCAATTTGGCTATGGCATGTGTGTTTTTGTAAATCCTACATTTTATCATTCTATCAGTCTTCCCTATGTAATATGCGGGGCATTGATTACATAAGGCTAAATAAACTACCCCTTTGCTATTACAATTGAATTTATCCTTCAAATAAAATCTCGACCCATTAATTTCAAAATGTTCGGTGACACATATGTGTTTACACATACTGCAAGCACCACACTTAAACATTCCACAATAATGTCTATAAGTGTCTTTCTGTTTGAATTCAAAAATGTTCTTTAACTTTCTCCCTTTTCTAAAGGTAACATTTGGAATCAAACCCAAAATTTCTTTTAAAGACTGGTCGTCCAATAAAAATGACCAATTCTTAATAATGATGGTTTTAATATTTAAGGCATTTTGTGAGAATGTAGTAATAAAATTAGTACCTATGAAATCCTTACCATATTCATCAGTATTTAAAGGGGATGATTCAATACATATGCTACTTGAAGTATTTAAATTACTCACATCAAGTCCATTATTCAATGAGTCATTCAATACATCCATACTATATTTTAAAATTGGTGAAAGTATTCCCTGCCTTCTTTTAAATGATACTTCTCTCGTTAGATCATTAATGAGAGTAGATGGATATCCCCTATTCAAAAACATTTTATATAAGATTTCACATTCATCTACAAAATCATTCTCCAAAGTAGACATTCTAGCTGCCCTAACTAGCTGACCCTTAATTACTCCACGTTTTTGGTGTAGTGGATGGCAGCTAGAAAAATGGAGAAATTAATTTTAATATGTTGATTTTCGATATATTCTAGATGTAAATGTATTCAACTCATAATTTTTGTTTAACATGACATCTAAATAGGTAATAGAATTTTCTTGAAATTCATAGGTAAATTGAAGAAAGTTTGTAGAATTATTCATAGCAGAGATGAAAGTTTCAACACTTTCCTTATTCCCCTTCCAAAGAATAAATATATCGTCTAGGTAACGAGTGTACCATACTACTTTTTCAATGAAAAGGGGGATTTTAAAAAGGAAATTCTTTTCCCACGCTGCCATTACTGTGTTGGCGAAGGTTCCCCCACAAGGGGAACCCATCATTATCCCAGTTTTCTGTAAAAAGAACCTCCAATCAAAGGTAAAGAAATTATTCGCCAGAATTATTTCTAACAAATAAATTAAAACATCAGTGTCATCTCCAGGCATGCCTTTATCCAATAGAAAATCCCTGACCCATTCACATCCAACATCGTTCGGTTATTATAACAAATTTTAAATGAATCAATAAATATATATATATATATATATATATATATATATATATATATATATATATATATATATACATATTTGAAAAAATGTTTATATATATATATATATATATATATATATATATATATATATATATATGTTTTTAGTAATATATATTTTTTTTATATATGTGTTGTAATTTTTGAATTGACAGGATGTGATGTCATGTAAATTTATGTATATAAATGATCATTTCCCTTTTGTTTACATCTGATGAAGTTTATCTAATCAGCATAAACGAAAGCGCTAATCTGATATATTGTGTCCATTATCGTGGTGTTTATTCAAGTTTATTTGTCATTTTTAAAGTTTGTTACCTTAAGGAGGTGTTGGGTACTTGATCTTGGGGATCTGGTAGTGGTGTAAGGCTGGAGTAGTTGCTGCAGGGCTGGTGTGTTGCCTGGATGATGTAGTGCTTTGTGAGTAAGCGCTATTTGGTAGACTTAAAGGGTCAGGGGGAGTTCTAGCCAGTTGAGTTTTTTGAGGCTTTTACAATGTCATATACTAGACCCGTTATTGTTAGAGGTAGTGAATTTTTGTATTCTTTTTTTGTGTATATATTACAGTATGCACCCATAAATAGGTGAGGAACATTGTAAAATCTAGGAGTAGCAAGGCTAAATCTGAGGGCCAAAATCATTGCCCTGTGCCTAAATTATAGAAGTTAGTGAGGTCTCCACCACACCCTATTCCTTTCTCATCTTTCCTACCATTCCATTCTTTCTGAACTTTCTTCTCCTCTATCCCCTGTATGCCATATTGTACATGTTGGCTGTATGTAGTGAATAGTTGTGTATTCTGCATTTTCATCTACTTATGTAACCTATCTTACAGCATAAAAGTTGATTTTTAATAGTTTTTCCTTTATAATAGTTGCACTTTTATAGCACTGTTTGGCTATGTATAAAACATGTTTCAATATCAAATGCATGGACGCATCAGTTTTAAAATGTCATTCCTGACCTTTTCCTCTTTTGTACTTTTTTGAGCTGACCCTGAAGGTGGTCTTTTGTGGTCAGTGACATACCTCTCAACTGTCCATAGTTTTGCAGAATCAGGAGTGTAGCCAATTATCATTGCACAAGCAAATGAGATACTGAACCCAACTGGATCCTTCTAAAACTTCCCTCCTGGAAGATTAGTCACCTTCTAAGAGCAGTCACCTACCTTCCTCCTCCAACCTCTCTTAACAAATTTAAATCTCTTATTCTTACTATCACCTCAGCTGCCCAAAACTATAAAAATATTGTTATTCTAGGTGATTTTACCCTAAACCACCTAAGTCCCCTAAGCACTGACGTTGCTGAATTCCTAACCAATATCAGTGTTATACAGTTAGAAAATGGTGCTACTCATCGAGAACAACAACCACTTCCTCATGGATCTACTTATTACTAACAACTCTCCTATCATCTCTAACATATCTGTTCTTCCATCCTTATTCAGTGACCACTGCCCTGTAACCTTCCAAACTATCCATCAGTAACCAAAACTACCCCTCAAAGTAGTTACCTTCAAACCTTGATCCAGCAATAAATACAGTCAACCTCAAAAAAAAAAAAAAAAAAAAGAAACTTTCCACTGGTCTTCCATTACCAACTTACAGAACTCCGACTTGGCTGCAACAGCTCTAACACATACTCTCCTTCAACTTCAAGACAAATTCTTCCCTGTCCCACAGTGTCTTTTCAAATACAACAAAACCCTCTGGCTATCCATTGAACTGAAAACTCTGCTCAAACTTAGGGATAATGTGTGCTCTTCATGGAGACAAAAACCCTCACCAGAAAATCATACTGCCTTTACCTCGACATAACCTAGCTAGACAAGACATATGCAGGCACAAAACCAACTTCTTCAAAATCAAGCAACTCACTCCTCTAAGCAAACCCAAACATTTTTGGCAGGAAGTAAAGCTTTTCACAGGCTATAAATCCACTGATCCCACCTGCTCTTCTATCACCAACCAAACCCCTCAAAACTAACTCTCAAATTCTGACTTTCTCAAAGAATTTATCCACCTCCCTAGTACAGTACCCTCTACCTCGAACTCACCTAGCCCCACCTCCTTTTATCCCCCATCTTCTATTTTAAGAAAACCACACACAAAAAAATGTGTTCCCCTTCTAGAAAACATACCCCTGGAAGCACCCTCTGGTGCAGACAACCTATTCCCCTGGTTTATATCACTCTGCAAAGACTTCCTTGCCACCAATTTTCTACATATTTATAACCCCCACTTAATTCAAAATACAATGCCAGACATATGGAAAACTGCTCTGGTTAAACCCTTCCCCAAACAGCCTCAACCAGTAAATGCCTTCCACTTTTAACCTAGTTCCCTCCTCCCTACACTTTAGAAAATACTTGAAAAACTAATTAACAACCAACTATGCACATACATCTAACAGTACCACCTCCCCACACTTAAACAGCATGGATTCTGGGCTGGCAGGAGCACAATGACAGCACTATGGTCACTTACAGATGAGATCTTTCTCAACATGGATAAAGGAAACCTTTCAGGAGCTCTCTTCATTAACCTTATTGAAGTGTTTGATCTAACTGATCACCTCCTGCTCCCTCACTTTCTCCCAGGAATTTGGGGTTAGTCCCAACACTATCACCTGGTTTCAACAGGTCTTAACAAATAGGCATTTCAGAGTCAAATTAGTCCCATCCCTATTGCCATCAGCATCTCTTACCAGAGGAGTGCCCCAGGGATCCATTCTCTCCCCTCTTTTGCTTTTAGTATTTATGAACAAGTTGCCCTTTGATCTCTTTAACCTTCCTATTGCACGTTATGTAGATAACATGGTTATTCTTTGATCCAGTCTCTCACATTGAACTATTCAAACCCAGATTCAGTGAGACATTCCCTCCTTTAATTCTTAGCCAAACACCCATAAGCTACTCCTAAACCCATCCAAAACAAAAAGTATGCTATTTGGAATCTCATAAAAGCAGAAAAAGGCTCCTAAAAATCTCAAATTAGCAGATGGCTAGACCAATCACTTAACTTCCAAAGGCACATTGACAACATCAGGAAAAACAGTTGTTCTTTATTTTTCCTGGTCCAGGAAAATATCTCCCTTTCACTCCAGAGCAGCTAGAGAGCAAGAGGCAAAGGAGTCCTCCTTGCTCAACTTGAATACGGGCTGCCCATCATAACCACAGCCTTTACAAAAAAAATCATCCACTCTACAGTTACTTGAAAACAATATATGTTGATTCATTTCCAATTCCTACCCCCAGGAAGACCTCCACATCACCCTCTCCAAGGCCAAATGGCTACCAGACTCTTACAGAGCTGAGTTACTCTTTGGGTCTCTTGTTTTCAAAGTACTTCAACCAGATGCCTTTTCAACTCTTGCAGCCAAACTTCAGTATAAAACCACCCCTACAACCTCCATAACCTCTCCCAATTAACTCCCTTACTCCAAACACCCCAAACTAAACTGCACTGTACTGACAATTCATTCTCCATTCTTGCACTCACACTCTGGCAATCCCTCCCCCTTCACCTTAAAGAAGTCTCCTCTTATCCTACCTTTGGAGCTCAATTTAATTAAGACACCTTCAGCAAAAATCTGACTGCAAGTGCTTTTCCACTGGACACATAACCTAACTCAATCCTCTCCTGCATCACTTCTACCCTGATCCTCGGTCCTCGGCTGCTGCTTCCATGTCATGTTTACCAGTAAAATTAATTCACATTTGTTTTTATACTCTGCTAATATTGTTTATGTATTGTATCAGATTATCTACCTTTTGTGATTACACTGCATGTGAATTTGTTGTATGTACTTTTTTTGTGAATCTCTTAACCAGGGCTGTACCTGCAAATGATCTGTAGTGATCAGTGTACCACCCCAGTAAACAAACTACAATAAAATAAATTTACATATATACGCAAACCTAACTTTGTTGCCCCCACCACCCAGTTATCATTTTAAAAATGTACTCAACCCTCAAAATGCTACATCCAGAAATATAGGAAGTTGGCACGTCATTTTCAACTATCATTTATACCCATAAAAAGCTATTTTTAGAAGTGCTGTCCTTTCACACAAGCATTCTTTGTATTCCTCTATTACTGTAAATATTAATTTACACAGTTCTGATCATTCTGTGTTTCTTGAGTGTTGACGTTTCCAAGATTGCTAAGAAAGATGTAATCATTTGAGTACACTGTGGCTAGCTACATCCTTGTGCAGAATGTCCAGATTTCTGCATCATATTTTTGGTCTGCATTTCATAAAATGTGTTTTTATGGCAAATTATTGAGGACTGATGTCACTAAATAATGACAGACACTTGATTTTCAGACTTCGTATCTCAGAAAACGCATGCCAATACAAAATCTTTCTATCAACTTTTTAAATGTATAAGGGCAGTATTTAATGTGTGTGTGTGTGTGTTTATATTTCTGTCTACGTATGTGAGTGAATGCGTGCATGAAAGAAGGAGACATTGTGTGTGTGTATGTGTGTGTGTGTGTGTGTGTGTGTGACAGAGAGAGAGAGAGAGAGAGAGAGTGAAGAGTGAGAGCAGTCCCTGGCAGCAGCAGTAAAGAGGTTTGCGCACCTCTACCTCTTAGCTCAGCATATCTGGATACATCTCAACTATCCAGATTTTCGCAGAATGCACAGATTTTTGCCTCATATTTTCTGTCTGTCAAAAAATTCATGGTTTTCTGTCAAATTGCTGAGGACTGAAGTCACTAAATAATGGCACATATTTGAGTTTCAGACATCATATACTCCAGAAAATGCATAGTAACACAAAACCTATTATTTTAACAACTTTGTAATTTGATACGAGCGATATTTAAAATCTGTCCCTATTTTTGAGCCTTGTCCCCCCATTAGTTCCGGCTTTGTCAAGATTTCTTGTGCTAAGAGGTTGAGCGGTATGCTGGATAAGCCTAAATAAACGGGAGACAAAGGCTCAAAATTGGGACATATTTTAAATGCTGGTGTTATAAATTCACAGCATTACATGACTTTCATGGTTTGTGTTAGCATGCATTTTTTGAATCAGAGGTGTGTGTGTGTGTGTGTGTGTGTGTGTGTGTGTGTGTGTGAGACAGAGTGAGATCAACCTCTGGCAGCAGCCGTAAAGAGGTTTGCACACCTCTTGACCTTTCAGCTGAAGAAATCTGAATAAAACCTAAAATAAAGGGGGGGACAAAGACTCAAAATATGAACAGAATTTAATTATTACTCTTATAAAAATGCAAACGCTTAAATAATGGGATTTGAACTAGCATACATTTTCTGAAAGAAATTTAAACTCTGAAACTCAAATTTATATAATTATTTAGTGACATCAATCTCCGATGACAGGCAACAAACCAAACCTTTTAGGAGTAAAGACCCCCCCCCCCCCCCAAATAAATACCTGGATATCTTTTAAAGTATTATATTTTAGATATACAATATTTCCTCCAACACCATTAACATACACTACAGCTAATTTGAAACATTAGGCGAAATAACTATTTTTACATCGTAAATATATAAAAAACTAATATAGTAATAAAATAAATAACTAAAACATATCAATTGTACATACAACTCCTTATCTAAGCGCAACAATGCCCTCCAGGCTGTGTGCTATTATGGAAATAACGCCCACTCAAGGATGAAGAGGCGTCGGGCCTCAGAACACCCCTGGGTGGGCATTATTTCCACAATAACACACACGTTTGGGCATTATTGCACGCTACTAATCATGTAATTCTAAAGTTGTTACTATGTTTACGTACCAGGTGATCTTACATGTGGGTGAAGTCAGACCAATCAGGTGTGACTTGAAAATCAGATTTCGCAAGTTTTAAGGACATTGTAAAAAGGATAGGAAATGGAGTGGCAGTGTTTGCTACTTTTGTGGACAGTGCTTGTAGCTCTTGCCGTGTTCCTTGTTCTCAATGAGGTGCGTCGATTGGTATTCCCGTCGCACCGCTTACCTCCAGGACCTGTCCCACTGCCCTTCTTAGGCAATTTGCTTAATGTGAACTTTAAGGATCCTGGTAAAACTTTCAGTCAGGTAAGCGCTCTCTGACAGGTAGGATTTTCTGAAGACGCTGCTTTGGCGATTGCAGGAGCGAAGGGTAACAATGACGGCTTAACAGTGTAAAATGAAACCGCCTGTTAACCTTTATTCCTGGTGTAGTGTTTGTAACATTTAAGTTCAGAGTCGGACAGTAAACGAGTAGATATTGTCACAGGGCATGCAGTAGTCAAATGCAACGCATTACCTGTCACGAAATCAAGGCTCTGGCCCTTTTTAAGCACTAAAGGCACATGAGATTATATAGCCCGTCGGCAGCATTTGTGGAAGGGGTTAACTGTAGTATGCGAGGACAGTTTTAGCCAATGGGTAATATATTGGGGGGGGGGGGGGGGGCTGTACTGGTCTCCCCCAAGAAAATCATGCAGGCAAAACAGTCTACACTCGTACGGTCGGAGACTGGAGAGCAAGCCTGACTCCTTGTTGTGAGACATACATGGTAACATTTGAATCAAGGTGCCTGCTAGTCAAAATCATTTTCCCGAAATTAAAGGTGCAAAGTGCAAGTATTACAACATGTTGTTTTGCAGTTGTTTGACAGCTGCTTCCAGTGACCTCTAAATGTCTGACTGGGATGAATATTTGGTGTGTTGAAACAGACGTTTAAATTGGTCGGTCCAATAACTTATTGGAATGATGCACTGGCAGCTGGTGATCCACCTTTTCCTATTTACGCAGAATACGCCCCTCTTTGTGTAACTGTGTTCTGCAAAAAAAAAAAAAAAAAAAATGAAAATTTATAGATGTTAAGATTCTGGAAGAACAAATACTTTTTACTTTTCCATTAATAGTTGCACATGAAACACCTTAATATTATGCGTTACAGCAGACGCTACTCAATCACATTAATAGGTTTTGCACCATTTACTTTCTTAAACTTAAAATCAGAGAATTTTAAACACTGAACCACTTTACCAAATATAAACACCGAAATTTTTATTTCTTAGATTCTTTTGACATTGTCCTTCAAGGAAATGATCCCTTGGAAAAAAAAAATCATGATTTTGTGTTTTACATCTATATCTGCATGCATCTTGAGTATATGTTATTGAATATACATACATCTGTATATCTAATAAATACAAATATGTATTTTTTACTTTACTACTTTTAATCATAGCTGAGTCTCTTTTTTTAATGGAAGCTGGAGGGAAATATATATCAGAATGCTCTGTTTTGGATGTAGCAGAGAATGTTGCCATCAGCCTGTGTGTTTTTTTTTTTTTTTGTTTCCTAGCTGCCCTAAGTTTTCCTTTAAAAGCAGAGGCAAACAATGACCTAACATGGTGCTAGCAAGTGTTGACATAAAGGCAGGCAAAACATAATTATTTTCAGCATTTGCTTGCTGATCGAGGATGACCCTATCTCCAGTATGGCACATGTCTACAACATGGAAGCCCTCAGCTTGAGAGCGAGAAGTGCCCAGCTTCCCCTTTTTGACACTCCAGCTCCTGGGCCACTTACTGAACCTGGATGCACATTTGCTATCATAAATGCAGTATTACCATGCATTCTTGGCAGCAATGCCACATAATTGACTGTATGTAGGGAAAATCTCCCTGCCATAGCGGTATATAAAATAAAAGTGAAAACAGTGCTTACACCAACAAGTTCGCCCTTGCAATATAGAATAGTTAACTGTCTTGACTAATGGGCAGCCTTAGAACACTAGTAGCTCAGGAGTGTCAATTATCACTGCTAGGTTAAGCGTTTTGTGTCCTTGTCTTGTTTGACATTTTATATCTTGGAGAGTTAATGGAACTTCTTTGCCCTGACCTTTATATGCTTTCCAGATAGGGCTTTGTATGGCATCCATTTTTTGTAAACATGGCCGGTGTCAAGCTGATGCTGTTTTTGATTCGGTGCTTGCTTTTGTTTGTTGGACATTATATAGACATTGTGTTTTATTTTATATCATCTCCAGCTGAAAAGCAAATACATTCCGAGATGCCTGCCAGAACCTCTCACAAATGTTTAGCATCACTCACAGATATGTCAACCTGTCCTTTAAGACTTGATTACCACTGCCATTGTCACTTTGACAGGCAGCATATTCTAATCTTTCAACGTGTTATGCCCAATCCATTTTTCATTACATTATGCTGGCATGTCAGTGTCTGAAACATTGTGTCTTCTTTTGTCATATTGATGTTACTACAGTTTACATGGTCTAGGTAATAAAATTGTAGCAATTATTAACTGTATAAATGCTAATATCGCAACAAAGTTATTGATACTTCAGAATGTACAGTGTTACCTTTGGAATACTGAATGCCGGCTTGTAAATTCAGTGCTTAATTCATATGTACTTTACATGTATTGTTGTGTATTTCACACTGGCATTAAAGCCTACATAGGTTCATAGGTGTGTACTAGGCTAATGGCCCTGGAGCCTTTACAAGCCTCGCCCATAGGGTTACCCTGGCATTGTGCCACCCAAACTTAGTTCCTAGTGTCTCTGTCGAGTAAAGCCACTGGAGTGATCCCGGGGGTAAATTTTCTATTTCCCATCCACTCATCAAAATTTCTCTTGAAGAAGGCCAGTGAGGTGCTCTGTTTGACATGTATGGGAAGTCTATTCCATAGCATGGGCAGTCTCTAGGTTATGAACCTGTCCCTCCAGCATGTTCTGTTGATTGTGGTAATGAGGTTGAGGCCTCTGGAGTGTGTAGTGTGGAGTTACTGGGACTTCTTTAGATGTAGCATTTCTAACAGAGCTGGGTCAGACATGGCTTTGTAAGTCAAGCAGAGATCGCCTCTAAGTAGGCAATACGAGACAGAGAATAGTTGGAGTTTTTTGTCTCTCTCCATATAGGACAATTATTTAAGGCCTAGGATCCTCTTTGTGAGGTACATTTGTGGCCTCTGCAGTTGTTGCAAGTGTCTAGTGAGGTACATACCAAATAGGGCATGGTACTCAGTGACTGGCACAATGAGGGAAGAGTAGAGGGAGACTATGATCTCTTTCTTCCTGGATGCAAAACCCTTAGTAATGAGATGTGCCACATAGAAGGACTTTCTGACCACAGTGGCAATGTGGTGGTTAAAAGAGAGGTTGCTGTCAGCCTGTGTTCCCAATGGACTACCATCAGTGTGGTAATTCAGGGGAACTGGGTTTTTACCAAGGGGGATGACGACACATTTCTTGGCATTGAGCTTAAGGCCATGGTCCTGACACCAGTCGTTGGTCTCAGTGAGGCCTTTCTGTAGGATGTCAGCATCACTTGGGGAGTTAGTAATAGCTCCCAACTTGCAATCATCTGCAAACTTTGTCAGCCAGAGTCCCTTCATGTTGGCCTGGACTTCAGAGAAGTAGATACCAAACAGGAGAGGACCCAGGACTAAACCCTGTGGGACTTCACTCATGACTGGTCAGCAGTCTGACTTGGAGTCAGCTGCTTTCACACTGTGGGTTCTATCTGTGAGCCAGTTTGCAACCCACCTAGTGATATAGGGGTTGATGCCTAGCTTAGTGAGTTTTTCTATTATTCCTGAGTGGGGAATGGTATCAAAGGCCTTGGCCAGATCAAGGTAGGCTGTATGAACCACCTTGCCTTCATCCACAGCTCTGGTGACTGATTCAAAGAAGTCAAGTCAAGTTGAGCAGGCATGATCTACCCTTCACAAAACCAAACTGTGTAGGATCCGAAGTTTGGAGATTCCCTATATCTTGTTTTATTAGGTCCATGATGATGCATTCTAGCCTTGCATATCAGACTTGTCAGGCTAATGGGGCAATAGTTCCCAGGGTCTGTAGTCACTCCTCCTTTGTGGAGAAGGATGAGTGTAGCAGTGTGCCATTTGGTAGGGACAAAGCCTGAGGTGAGGCTGTGATTGAACAGGGCACACAGGTGAGGTGCCAGTTCACTCTGTAGTTCATGTAGAACACAGCCAGGGATATTGACAGGTCCCATAGAAGCTGTATTCTTGGCCTTGGACCGCGTTATTTTAACCTGTGCAGCAGTAATACTGGGTGTCTGGCAATTTACTGGTATTGTGATTGGTCCTTTGAGGGGGGGGGGGAGCGGTAACAGTTGCACTGAATCTGTCGGCCAATATATTGGCAGTATCTGTTGGCTTGGTATAAGAGGTACTATTGTGCAGTAGCTCACAGCAAATCTGGGTATTGCTGTGGAGATTCTTTACATAACTATAGAAGGCCTTGTGGATGTCTTTACTATCTGCTGCAATCTTGTTTTCATAGCTAGCTTTAGCAGATTTGATGAGGGATCGCAACCTTTTCTTGAGGCTGATAAGGGAGTTTTTCCAGTCTTAGGACTTCACCTTATTCAGCATCAGTTTTCTCCCTCTGTTGTAGAGTTTGTTTATGGCAGGGAACACCAGATTGGCGTCCTTTTTTTGAGGAGAGCGTCTTGGTTCTAATAGGTATGGTGAGATCCATGCATTTGTGTACGTGTTCATACAGTGCATTGTTGTGTGATTCAGCAGTCATGCAACTATTCTCCATTTGCGTGGGTGCTGTGAAGTTAGCCACCTCTGTTTTTAGGAGCTCAAAGTTAGCTTTGGAGAAGTTTTTCATGGCAGTTACCTTTGGGGTGGGGGATGGGGGATGTGGATTTCCATGGTGATTCGTTTATGTTCGGATCTAACTAGAGAGGAGTTGACTATTGGTGTAGAGCAATGGTCGCCCAGGTCAAGGATGTTGCTACCGCTAGTGGGGGTAAGAACAAGTTGGTACAGGGCACTGGAATTAATGAATTCCAGGAAGCGTTGGGCATGTGTATTGGTACATGAGTAGTTTTCCCAGTTAATGGAGGGGTAGTTGAAGTCACCCAGTGTAAGTGTTGGGTTGGACCCTAATATTCTCCAGGGTGATTAGGAATGTGGAGTCTTGGGACATGGTTGGGGACCTATAGCAGGTTACGACCTGAATCGCTGTCTTACCCAATGTTAGCTGCACCTGTAGTATCTCAAATGCATTATGTTGGGCTACTAGTCTGGATTTGTGCGCATCCTTTATGAATATGGAAACACCACCACCTTTGGAGCTTCGGTCCAAGTTCTGGGGCCGAAAGGTGTGGAATGAGTTATAGTCTGGTAGTGCAGGGTGCTTTCTGCTGCCTTGAATAAGGTCTGTGTTACAGAACAAATGTTGATGTTCTCCATTTTAAGGAGTGCTTTGAGTGAGTGCATTTTGAGATTTAGACATCTGGCGTTGAGCAGCATGACCCTCAGATTGCATTTGTTTGTAGCTGTTATGGGATAATCTGGTTTTTGGAACACCGCCTAAAAAGGCACTATAGGGGTGGCAAGAGGCTTGGCCAGTATCTGGAAGCCCAGGGGTGACAGATGCAGGCCATCTCTGACAAAGCATTGAGGTCTGTCAATCATGTCATCCCAGGCCGACAGATACAGGATCCCCTTAGAATGACACCAGAAACTTAGCCAATTGTTGAAATCAGTCATTTTCTGCTTGCACTGTGGTATAATTTGGGGTGATTTTAGGATGCTGCTCAGGGCTAGTATCATACTCACCTGTGCTACATAATCTGAGTGCTTCTCCATGTCTCTTTTCATGTAGTCCAGGGAGGTATGTCTTGGGTCATTCACACCCACATGTACAATGACAGAGTCATATTCGTACCTGTTGTTGAGGGACCTGAGTGCGTATGTTATGTGGTGGATCCTGGCACCAGGCAGCTGACTGTTACTTTCTCCTTATTCAACCTAGTGAGTGAGACATCAGTGTGCCCCACTGTTGAGTCACCTATGACTAGTGTGTTGGGCATGCTGTTTTGCCTTAGGAGCTTTGGTTGAGTGACACACTGTTTAGGAGAGTTATGTCTCTCGTGATTAGTGTTGTGTCGTGGTGGTAGAGTGTATTTCTGCCTTGGCGGTCTCTACTGTTTGGGTAGATTTTTATTAAGAGCCTCCACGAAGGTGGGTGTGTGGTTTGTGTTTTTATGTGAAGGCAGTGCTGGTGTGTGTTCTGGAGGGCTGTGTGTTCCATGTGGTGTGGTGCAAGTGTTGACCTTCTCCTCTTGACCAGCTATTCCAGTCTTGGCTGGAGAGTGCATGATGTCCAGTTTAGATATATAAGTGCATCTCTCACAAGTCTGAGTGTTGGGAGGTAAGAGGAGAGGGTTGTCAGTGTACATGAGGCAGTTGCTACATTGTCTCAGGATGCCCAAGTTTACCAGGTTAATAGGAGAAAGCACAAGGAGCTGAGCTTTAGACATGCCTGGAGGGCTGGGCATTAATAAAAAGTACTGGAGCTGTTTCCTTGTAGAGTGTTTAGTGCTGGTAGCACTTTCCTGTGCTACAATAATTGCTACAAGAAGTCTGGTAACGTGCTAAACTAATAAGCTAGTAGAAGTGCAGGAGAGGAGAGAGCTAGCAGATCTAAGGGAAAAATTGAAGAGCAGACTTTGGCACTGCTCAGAAGCTTACAAACAGTCATGGATACACTAGAAGTGTATCTGGATTAGAATAGTTACAGGAAAAGTGGGAAAAGCGCAACCGCAGGCTTTTAAACCAGGATGTTGAAAGAGATTGAAAAACTGCCCAAACTGCCAATAAACTACAGTTTCTGGATCAGAAACCACTAATGTCTCGACATGTTTTATATTTTTTATGGTCTTCATTCCCTTGTGAAGGCACCAGTCATTGCTTCTATTTCAACTGTCTTGTGCAGCCATTTACCTTGCCAAGGCACACTAATGGGATGTAAGTGCCTTTCCTTTCCAGGGAAAAGAATACCTTATTATAGAGCTGTCAGTCTTATGTGGCCAACAGTAAGTCATGAGCCTGTTGAGCAGTCATTTGTGGCCAGTTTTTGTTTGTTGACATAATCCCACCCACTGAGGTCTCTGACTACAAATGCTTGCTATGCTGGGCTTGAATATGTATTTACTTCAACATTCTTTTTCAGTGCCCAGCTGCAAAGTTTGCTCAGCTGGGTAGACAAATACTTGAAGACTCTTCCTGTTGCTACTGCAACACCTGGCCTTCTGCTGCTGCACCACCTGGCCTTCAGCACGTGGGAATTGTGTAGTGACCTATCTCCCTCCCCTGGGATGGGAAAGTTGAAATTAGGCTCACTCCTACCTGACCCCAGATGACTGCTTCAGCACCAAGATAGTTAGCTGAACAAAGATCTGTTGGGGCTTCCTCCTTTTATATCACGGAGACGGTAGATGTATTTGGCTTATGGGTTACCTTAAAAGATAAAAACAGTATTCATTTATTTATTTATTTTTGTGTATAATAATACATAGCGATGATGTGTTCATTAAGAAGTCAGCACCCCTATTATATGCAAGTGCCCCTCAGGTGTAAAGCTTGAGGGGTGTATAAAACTATTTGAGGGGTATAAGTTAATATACAGTTAAACTCAGCCTAGTTTTGTGATTCAAATGTTTTCTGCAACGATGTAGTCAAAATGTGTTATTTTTTGGAAATGTTGATTGCTCATTTTACTCACTTTATTCTGACTGCTTCTGTGGTTATTGCAACCCTAGCGCCCACTAGTTAAAAGTTTAGCAAATGTTAAAAGCTGCACTACGTGGGCTTCAAAATTCTGCCTCTTTGACTGTAGATATTTAAACTGTTTTACTATCTGGTCTGTTTAAATGTAGCTATAGTCATTTGTGGCAGAATCATTTTTCATGTCTGATCATTGCATAGCCAAGTTGTGCAGTATTTATTTACTTTTTACTGCTAGACCTTCTTGGCTGTCGTGCCCTATTTCCTGGACACTTCAACATCCCAGAATTAGCATCTCAACCCACCTTATGGGCGTGGGGGGCTTTTTAGAGTTAAATAAAAAATTTAATGTAAGAAAGGAACAATGGTATGCTGCAACCACACTTGAAGATTATCTTATTTGTTTTCAGTACATATGATGGAAAAAATAGAATTTTTAAATAGCATACACTGTGGTTTAAGTTGTTGAATGCTAACATAGTGTGTACTCATGTGACTGTATTTCCTTTTACAGTCTTGCAGCCAAGTATTGAAGTTATTGTTACAACAGGGCGTAGTTTCTCTGAAGTTTTATGTTGAGTTTCTATGAGATGCAACATTTTGTTCTTTCTAAAATCCATAAAATTTGGATAATCCTCCCCAGGACATCCATTAGTTTCTTTTACTTGACTAGTATATGTAATAATCAAACTTTTACTAGATTGTTTCAAAGCAGTTATTGGTAAATGATCTTTTATATTTACATTTAATTAAAAACTATTAACAAAGAATTGAAAGTGCATTATTTCTGGGAGGTAGTTGATGTGGAAATTCTTTATATATCTGTACTGCATTCACTTGGATTACATGTCCATTCCTTTTCTGGTAGAATGGCCAAGAACTGGCCATATTTTAAATTTGTTGAAATTTTAACTCGCAATGTGTTTATTTAAAAGATGCTTATCAAATTCTTATCAAGTCAGACTTTAAATGTTTCTTAATGTGATCCAGACACACAAAATCTTATCAGTAATCTGCCTTATCCTTTGGACTGTCAGCTGCTCCAGTAGTGTTCAGTGTTTAGCTTCAGCTGTAGCACATTGCAGGTTACATAATGTCCACATTTTTCTATATTTAAATTTGCTTATCTTTTGCAGAGTCTTTTTCAAAGTGCCAGGAATCTCTCACTTGGGTGAGAGAGACCTCCTATGCAGGGTGGTATTCCAAGAGAACATTCAGAAGTCTTTTTTGACTCCATCACAATATTGTGTTCCTGGGGTGTCTGCTAGACATTTCAGTATAAACAGCTTTTCTTTCATAGAGGAAAATTAGATCTATATTTATATCTGTTCCAGGGATTTTATACTTGGACTTCAGTCACTGCAAGGGATGGGTCTTATGGCATCTATTTTTCTCATGATTCCTCTGGGAAGACTCCGCATTAGAAAGTTACAGTGGTATCTGAAGTCTCTTTGGTCCACACACCAGTACCCATTATCTTTTCAGATTCCAGTTCTGATATTTGTGAGAAGAGAAATCACTTGGTGGTGAAATCAAATATCCCTGAATCCAGTTCTCCCCTTCTCCTTTCCTGCTACAAAGCAGTCTGTCATCACAGACACTTCTGACTGTGCTTGGGAGCAGTGCCAAAGGGGATAAAAGTGCAAGGTATCTGAGACAACAAAGACAATCAGACAGACAATATTACATAAATGTAAACAAAATGCTTTCCATTATTAAGACACTCAACTCTCTGAATCATCTTTGGCCCTCAGGACCACTTCAAGTTATTATGGACAATATCACAGTGATGTGGTGCATAAACAAATGGGAACTAGGTCTTACCCCTATGCAAACTGGCCATGTTAGCATGGAATGTAGCTTTACAGCACAGTCTCACTCTGTTGGCTTCCTCCATCAAAGCAAAATTGTGTGTCAGACAAGCTGAGTAGGGCAAAGGCATACCCTCACAAATGCCAACTATATCATGGTCTTCCAAGATATGATCCATCTGTGGGGAGTTCTACAAGTAGACCTTTGTTCAGTGAGGAGGCAAAATTCTGCTCCAGGACTCCACAGAAGAATACTTGGAAGACAGATGACTTGTCTTTTCCTTGGACAGGAATGTTCCTGTATA
This sequence comes from Protopterus annectens, assembly GCF_019279795.1. Classification (NCBI taxonomy): domain Eukaryota; kingdom Metazoa; phylum Chordata; order Ceratodontiformes; family Protopteridae; genus Protopterus; species Protopterus annectens. Next base: position 1,115,797,634 of record NC_056741.1, read on the forward strand.
TAGCTTTCCATTGATAAGCAGGGTGCATTTTATGATTCAGAAGGAGTTCTCCAAGATCATAACATTGTGATGATTCCCTTCTGGCCCAGGCACTAGTGGTTCCTCATTCTGTTGTAATTGGGCAGGGGCAGTTATCACAAACTGTATCTACTCACACATGTACAGGGTTCTTTGATGCATCCTGACCCCAAACCACTTTGACAGCGTGGATGGTAGGGTCTTAATAACGTTTAGGCACCTGTTTACTGAGGACATGCAGCAGGTAATAATGGAGGCAGGAAAGCCTGCTACTAGAAAGTCGTATCTTAGTAAATGGACAAGGTTTTCTAGTTGGTGCTAACGAGACAAAACAACTAGCACCCATTCAGGCCTAGTGTTTCTTTGGTTTTGCAGTGTTTGTGAGTTATTTCCAATAGCCTGTCTTAGTTCCCTGTCAATGTTCATTTGTCCGCCATTTCATGGAGCCTCCTCTTTCAAGGAATTCCAATGTTGAAATGTTTTTTTTTTTCCACAAAGATAGGATTTCCTTGAGAACTAATCCTTCTTTTATGCTTTAAGTGGTTTACAAGGTTACTTTAAGCCAAGCTATGCATCTCCCTGTATTATTTCCTGAACTCCAAAATGAGGGAGGTTGGATACTTCATACCTTGGATGCCCTTGGACAACTCTAGTACTATATTGACAGAAAAAAATTTTTCAGAGCTTCTGATCAGTTGCTCATTTTCTGTGAAGGTAAGAAGATGGGGCAGTCTGTGTTAAAGCAGACTGACTGTTTTCAAATGGTTGTCGTGGGGTATTACCTTTTTTGTTGTTTTCATCAGAACAGAACTATTCCAGTCGGGGTCAAGGCACATTCTACCAGGGTCTCAGCTGCCTCTATGGATTTTTGGAAAGGGTTGGACTCGAAGTATGACAGAAGCAGCCACTTGATCCTCTCTGCATACTTTTGCAAAGTATCATCGGCCAGAGTCCTTCTCCAGGTCTAGGTCAAACTTTGCTAGGTCCATTCTCCAGAGGCTCCTGCACTCTTCTCCTTCCACCTCCAATTTATTCTAAGCTATAGTAATCTGTCCATAGAGTTTAGACTACTGCAACAGTGACCAGCGTGAAGAAGATAGTACAGTTGTATAAGTAAACTTAACATAACAGTATATGTTATAATGATCACTGCTGCATTAGCCACTCTTTCCTCATTCCTTCTTCCACCTTGTTTTTTGGTATGTTTTTTTATGCCAGGGTGTGGGCATTTATTTTTGTTGTTCCTAGCAATCTCCTCTTAGAGCTCAGCCTCCCTGTTTCACTTGGCATAAAAGCTCTGAAGGGTTTGGAACCCAAACCTGTCTATTTTGTTAGTCTGCTTTACTCAAGCTGACTAACAGTTTGGGTATATGAAAGGTGACCTGAAGCTTTGAAAGATGGCCAACAGATATGTACTATGCAGGATATAACCCATATAGCCTAGTTTACTGCAGTAGTGATCATTTGAACATCTGCGGTTATGGTAAGTTTACTTACACAACTGTACTTCCTTTTTCTGCAGAACTCACCTGCCCCATCACATAAATAAGGGTATTTCATCCAGGAACAAGGAGGTCATAACATCTTGTACTCCTTCCTTATCAGACCCATTATTGAGTACAATGCCCCCTCCAGCATGTACCTTGCCAAGCACATGCAGCAGTTGGAGAGACCACAGAGGTTCCTGACCAAGAAAATCCAGGGTCTTGAACACCTATCCTATACAGATAGGCTAAAAGCCTTGTCCCTCTATTCAGTCTCATACAGACTGCTCAGATGTTACCTGTGCCTAGCATACAAGGCCATTTCAGACCCAGCCTTGATAGAGTTGCTGCATATGCGTAAGACAAACTCCACTCGTGCAACCTGCATGCAAGGCCTTAACCTGGTCTGTGACCTTAATAGAATTTGTTGGCGGTATAGATTTGTGGCCCAAAGTTTCCCCCGTGTGTGGAATAGACTCCCTCTCCATGTCAAGTACAGTACCTCTCTAGCCCTCTTTAAGAGGAACCTGGACGACTGGATGGAAAACAGAAAATATACCCCTGGGATCCCACCTGTCCCTGCTGCACAGGGGAAACAGGTGCTAACTTTGAGAGAACAACTGCACAAGGTTGTAACTCTTCCAATAGGTCTTGTCCTGTTGAATACACTGGATTATCTACTGAAGCAAAACAATACAAGTCTTTGTCACTAGGTCTTCTCTTACTGAAGGGTGATGGTAAAAAAAATATTCTAATAGCAATTTAAAATACAGTCTTTTTCACCACATCTCCTGACGTGAGCAGGAATGATGCTGAACAAAAAAGAAACAAATGAGCAAACAGTCTCTTTTGCCAGACCTCCTTCTGAGATGCTATCACACTATGTGCCCATTTTAACTTTCTTCAGCAGTTAGACTCAGGTGCAACATTCTGGTAAATGTTGCTTTGTTTACAAGCAGTTATGAGTCTCTGACAGAAGGATGCAAGAATTTTGATACATTGCTTTGCCTGTGTTTTTTTTTTTTTTTAAATAACATTTTCTGGTGAATGCACCCCAAAGTTTGTGATACAAAGTCTTTAGCGATTAAAAGTTTCTTAGGTAACACCTCAGTGGCTGAACAAATCAGTGGCTCTTGCTCAGTACTCCTCACAGGAGCACTGTCACTCTGTTACTGATGACCCCCTCAACAGCTGGAAACCACCATATTTGAGCCAGCAGAAAGGTTTTTCAGTCATAGGCTTTCTACACTGGGATGATGCTAAATTTGGAAGTAAAGTGGCTGTAAGGCTGTCACCCACTGGTACAGTTTTATGTTGCTCTCTTCTGCTATTGAAGCCACTGGGGTGGGGTTCTTAGTCTGGAATGATCATGAATTCTCTAAGTAGATAGTACTGATGGAACCCCAGGACCCACTTTTTTGGTTGCGCTGTCTTACAATAGTGAAATAACTGCTTTCCATTTTGCTTAATGTTCTAATCAAGTAGCAGATAGGGTGCTACTCATTGTACTTTTCTGTGTATGATAAAGGACTTGGAGAAGTCTGGGGAATTGAGGACTGACTCAGCACAGAGACCTTCCTTTAAAAAATGTTGGCATGTGGTGTCTACTTGACCACCTCCATCATCCTGTCATTAGTGAGGTCTCTTAGGGGACAGGCTACAGAAACAAACTATGATATAAACTTCTGGTAATATCTAGTCAGTCTAAGTAAAGGTCAGACTTGAGTCTTCATCTGGTGTATGTACTGTTCTCTATGGCTTCAATTCTTTTGATGTTAATGAATCCTCAGTCTGTCACATAACCTAGATACATTAACCCCTGCTGTGTGGGCCTTACATATTGGTGTGTTGATAGTGAGCCCAGTCTGTATCTTGGAGTTCTAACACTGCTTAGAGAATAGGAGAACTGTACATCAGCACCCTGACTGGAGAACAAATGTTCTCCAGCAGGGTCTTAATGTACAGGTAATGTGTGCAGAAAAACGAGTTCACAGCAGTATATCAAGCTGTTGTGGAGCTTGGACAGAAAAAATACTAATGGCTGCCATTATTTTATGCTTGCTAAGCAGCACTTTAGCTGTTTAGCGACTGTAAAATAAAATAAGTGTCTGTTATGTTTTTGTCTGTGTGTGAGAGTGCATGCATGTATGAGAGAGAGAGAGATTGAACTATTATTTTATACTCGCTAATCACAGCCTTTGCTGTTTAGCGAATGTAAAAAATAAATAAAATGGGAAAAAATGAGTATGTATGTTTATGTTGCTGTCTGACTGTGTTAGTGAATGTGTGCACGAAAGCAGAAGAGTGTGTGTGTGTGTGTGTGTGTGTGTGTGTGTGTGAGAGAGAATGAGAGTGATTGTGCTTTCCCATGGCAGAAGCAGCATCAGTTAAGAGATTTCTGTATCTCTCAACCTCTTAGCACAAGAAATCTGGACAGAGACACAAATAATGGGGAAGCAAAGGACCGAAATTAGGGACGGGTTTTAAATATTGCTCTTATAAACTTCGAAATTTGCTAGAATAACAGGGTTTCCATTAGCATGCATTTTCTGTAGCAGTGGGGTGATGAGTGAGATGAGATGACTACTGGCAGCAGCAGCAGCAGTAAAGAGGTTTGCATACATCTGGACCTGTCATCTGAAAAAAATCTGGATAAAGCCTTAGAAAAAGGGGGAACAAAGGCTGTACAATAGAAACAGATTTTAATTATTGCTGTTATAAAATTACAGAGTTGCTTAAGTAAAGGATTTGTGTTGGCATGAATTTTCTGAAGGAAATTTGTCTGAAACTCAAATGTATGTCATTATTTAGTAATTTCAATGTCCGATAACTACCAATGAACCAAACGATTTAGGAGTAAGGGATCAAAAAATAAAGTAAATACCTGCTATAAATTGGATGTAAAATGCTTCCATCAAGACCATTAACTTATACTACAGCAAGTTTGAAGCATTAGGCAGAGGAACTATTTTACATCAAAAATATATGAAAAAATATAGTAATAAAAAATAAGTAAAACACAACAATTTTGTAGAGAGCCCATTCTTTAAGAACAATAATGCCCTCCAGGGTGTGTTTTAATAAGTAATGCCTTTTCTGCTTGCAGCGGCTGGCCTCATAACACCCCTGAGTGGGTGTTAATTACACATTAACACACAACCCTGTCAGGCATTATTGCTTGCTTGAACCTTTGGGAAGTGATAGAGTCTCTGTCTTCTGAGTGAATACCTGCCATCTAGGTAAGCTGCTGCATGTTTTTGTTGGGGTTGTAGTGCCTTATGTATTTGGCTTCGAGAAGTGGCTGGGTGTGCCGTGGAGACCCAAAGAAGGATAGTGTATTGAAAAAGGAAATCTGCCATGGCAATGGCAGTGTTTACCTTTAGCCTTCTTGGTACAGAGAGTCTGCCAATACCCCTGTGGTCAAGTCCAGGGTAGTGAGTAATCTGGCTTTGCTTATGCATTTCACCAACTTGTCTACCCTAGGCATGGAGTAGCTATTCAGTTTATGAAAGTCGTTACAAAATTGGATGTTACCCTTAAGTTTTGGTACTTGCACATAATGGGGCTGTTTGACCAACTGGTTGATTCCTGTATCACCCCTAACTTCAGTATTTATTTATTATTATTTTTTTATTTCTTGTCCTACAGCCTGCTTCTGTGCTTCTAGTATCCCCTAGTGTTTCTTTTGGAATGATCTTTGTGTTGAGTACAATATTCAAAATTCTTAAACTCTGGGTACTGTCCACTACAACTTGAAAAGCAGGCAGTAGTTAGCAGGCAACAGTCGATTCTCTTGTGCCTGACTGATTTTTCTTTTCCAGTGTTTTTGTTACTCTTAATGTGATCTGTTTAGGGTGTCTTTTCCCCAATTTATCTTTCCATATAATTTACCTCTTTCAGTTTCTCAGTGATTTCTTAGAGTTCCTGCCATTTTACCAGTAACTTTTTTTTGACTTGCGAGAGCTAGAACTAGGACTTGAATACCTACTTGGAACTACCTATTCCAGGCATTCCTGTTGTACACCCTCAGCTGATACGCTTATACTTTTTCCAAGTGCTTCCAAACTGTGGACTTTACTAGAGAGAGGATAAGAGAAATAAACTTTCATAATGTTAAAGCACAGCTCTAAAAGGGGGCTTCTTCCTCTTTCCAAGTTTCCTTCATATTATCCAGCAATCCCCTAGGGTTTATACCATACAGTAGATGAAAAGGCCTGAATCCAGTGTAGACCTGGAGTATCTCAGTCACAAAAAAATCACATAGAACAGTAGTTTGTCCTATTTTCTTTCTGTTGGTCTCTGAACTTCATTAGCATGAATGTCAGGGTTCTGTTGAAATTTTTCCCTGGTTCTTCAGTCTAAGGATAGTAGATCGAACCTCTGAGTCATTTTTACCTGAAGATGTTGGCAGAGATGCCTCATAATCTGTGACATGAATGGAGCTTCTTGGTTGGACAAGATCTCCTTTGGTACGCTGTCTGTGAGAATACTAGCTCTTTAGCAGTAGCCTTGGAGTTGGCTTTCCTGAGGGGAGTGGTCTTTGGCAAATGGGTGGCATAATCTTGGATCACCAGTATGTACTGGTGTTCATTACTGGGCTTAATTAAAGTACCTGCAATGCACATGTCTTTTGTTTCAAAGGGCACCTCAGTTATTGGCATTTGGTACGAGGGTATTCTTAGATTTTCTGTTTGGTGCTGTTTTTTGACATTTGGGACAACTGTCACAAATGTTTATGTAACAGGCCAATACAAATGTTTATGTAACAGGCCAATAAAACTGGGCTAGAACATTGCCTTTGTCTTTTCCGTGCCCAAGTGGCTTCCTAATATGTTGGTGGGAAATTTTCATTACAGTTTTGATAACCTCCTCTTTTCCTTGCCTACCTTTGTAGGGTAGATCATTCTGAATGTCACTACCCTGTATATGTTTTGTCAGATCTGTCTTATGCTATTGTGCTCTCACTGGATTCTCTTAAAGTAATGACTTTTTAGGAGCACAGACAAACTAGTATTTCCTTTGCCAGTCATACTTTGAGAAAGGGAAGGATTAGCTTCTCCCACTAAGATAGGCACTTGGGTCTCTCTGTACTAGGAAGGGTAGTTCACTCCAATATTCAAAGATTCCTCACATTCCTCTAAACTTCATAGGATCATAGGAGGTTACTAGGCTATTGGCCCTGAGGCCCTTATAAGCCTAACCAAGAGTTTAGCCCATGTTTAGACAAATACGCACCCAATGCCTCTGTCCAGCAGAGACACGGGAGGAAGCCCAAGGGTATATTTTCTGTTTCCCATCTAGTTATCCAGGTTGCTCTTAAAAAGGGGTAAAGAGGTACTCTGCTTGACATGGAGTGGGAGTCTATTCCATAGAAGGGGGAGTCTCTGGGACACAAAAATATCTGGTTATCATTGGATTAGAACCTTGAACACCATCTCACAAGCTAACTCCCGTAGTAGCATGAGCCACTGAACCTGCTTGAACTTGAAACTTTTTTTCATTTTATATGGTTAGTCTTAATAAGTGAAGTTCTGATTTTACTCTTAACAATAAATGTTTGGGGTTCCTTCTTTCTCTTAACTTTTCTTGCTGCATTTCCCAGTTTTGAGTGTCTGAGACATATTTTCCTAGGTTATTCACCTCCCGCTGCATTTTATGGGGGTTGTCTGCTATTTTGGATATGTTTATTCACAATTTAGTCTTTCTAGGGCTTCCTTGAGTAGTTATGGTCTGTGTATGCCCCCTAGCAAAATTTTTCTTCTGGGGGGTATGTGTATTCTGTAAGGCAATAAAGTGCCTCATTTCTGATCCTGTAGTGTTTGCCCCCATCACACTTTCTGTATGTACATTAACGGGAAATTATCCTTTCTTTAATTACATAATGAGTGAGATAAGGTACTACAGCCAGTGGGTAGAGGACTTTTTCAAAACTGGGCTTAAATTTCCACTTGGGCGACTGGATACTGTCTTTCCTCGTGTATACAAACTACCTCTGTTGACCTTGCATTATGTGCTAAATTCCCCTGGATTTCCTGCCCATCTATTCTCATTGTGGACAGTGCAGTGGTGCAGTGCTTACATTGTTGCCTCACAGCAAGAGGTTCTCCAGTTCAATTCTCAGCTAGGGTGCCTTCTCTGCAGAGTCTGCACGTTCTCCCCGCATTTGTGTGAGTTTCCTCCAGGTGCTCCAGTTTCCTCCCACGTTACAAAGACATGCATCTAGAGTGTTTCTCCCCAGGCCACCACTGAAAATTGGCTTTGTTCCAAGTTGGAGTTTCCCGGTAAACAAATGTTAAATAAATAAAAAAATAAATTGTGCACTTCATTAATTCTGTCCTGGCATAAGAGCAAAATCCCATCTCCAAAAGCCTAGTAGTGCCCAATCTCATTCTATAGCCTCACCCCCTTGCATCCTTGGTTGCTTGAAGGTTGGGGTTATCTTATAGGTTCATAGGTTCATAGGTTAGTACTAGGCTAACTGCCCTTGTGAGCCATTGTAAGCCTAGCCAGTTATCCCTTGTGAGACTCAAACCCTGCACCTTGTGTTTGTAAGGCAAACACCTTGACCATTAGGCCACCCTCCCAATCCCCACAGTACTTTGCAGTGTGCCTGTGCCTTCTTGTCTTTATTATTGAGCTCCCCAGGATCCATTCAGAATAACTGGGCTGTTACAGTTTTGGGTCTGGAGAGGGGCCACTGATGTAGGCCTCTGAAGTTACCCTGAACTAGTCAGCAAATCTTTTTCAAGCCTCATCAGAGTCTCTACAGTGCATTACGGGTATCTATGTATAAATGGAGGGATTCTCTGAGATGTGCTTCTAGAATATGGGCCTAGTCAGACTAATCTCTGCCTTTTTGGTTGTCTGGCCTCTCAAAGGCTATGAGGTACTCTTTATGTAATTTAATTAAATAAATGTCAAATAACCAGCCAATCTACTATATAATTAGTTTTAGTTTATCTTTTCAGCCACAACCTGGACCAGCAGTACAAGCACAAAAGTGTAGATACAGTTCTCTTCAAAATGCCTTTTCTGCTACACTGTACATTATATGGCTTTAGTTCTTGCATCTCTTCATACAGTTGTTCTCTACTCCCAATGTCATGCCATGTAGACAAACTTGGTTCACTCTTTACTACACACCTGCTGTAAAAATTATATATGGAGCTGCTCTGCTTACTGCTTACTTGCTTGCTTGCTGTGGGGTTTGAAGTCTTCTTAAAACACACAGTCTTGTTGTGCTGTTTACTGCTGAATCAGAGACACATCATGACTCCATCTGTAGTCTGTTTAAAGCACCAAGCCTTTCAAATTCACACTGATAAAGAAATATATTTTGCAGCTATAAGCACAGTTACAGATAACTTATTTTATAACAAACCACACGTAGTCTGTCAGATTTGTAGCATATATTTACAAAGTTTTCCTTCATTACAGATATGAATGATGACTTCTACAAAATACCTCTCTCCGTCCTTCTCTCACATAACTGAACTACTACAATTGCTAAATACAAAGCTAGTCATGCACACATTTCCTGGGAAGTCACATAATGTCTGTTTTTAGACTTTTCTATTGTCCTTTTGTGATTTAAGCACTTTTGCTGATGTGAGGATGCCATTCTGAAAGGAAACATCTGTATAAGCTGTTCCTACTGGAAAAACATCACGTATTGCTGAATTTATAAAAAAGGATGTCTGTTAATAGATATTTGTTCAGCAAACATGAGAATCCTTGCTTTCCAGTATTGCTTTGTTAGGCATTTCTTTTTGATGCTGTGAAGAGAAGCCTGTCTTATACATATAGTATGAATGCACATTTTACATTGCTAAACTCTATACATATATTCAAGCAAACTTTTTATTCTATGCTTTATCTTTCAGCATATTTATATTCATAATATCTAACAATTCCCTCTGTTTTTAAACATACTCAAAACATTCTATATAAAAAAACACATTATTTTTATATAAAACCTTTAGTCTTTTTTGATGCAATTTTACATAGTTAATACAATGAAAACATGTATTACTACCAAACCTGAATGTATTTAACAACTTTTTCTTTTGCAGACCATTCTGTGAAAATATTTTATCAGTTATGAGCTGTGTCTGTTTTAATTTTACTTGATTAATTTATTCTTTTGCAATCACAGAATTTAGTTTATGACTTAGAATTGTTTCATTAACTCTTTGCAACTGTTGAATTAACTATAAGAGACAATAACTATGTGCTACTGCAAGCATTTATACACTACTGAAAATATACAGTTTCAATGTCATTTTAACCATAACATTGTGATCATGTCTTCGAACTGCTCATTAACATCTTGGTTGAATACTGAACTGGGCTTAGATAATAAATATTTGAAAGCAATTATTTTACTGGGGTAAAACCAGTGATATTACAACTTGACAAATTACTTTCAAACTTATTACAATGTATCCTGTACAGGATGTAGTTACACAGACTGTTTGCTATTTATGCATTTCAATCTAGTAGGTATCCTGGACCCATTGTTTTCTTTAAATATGGTTTTTCACACATATTTATTACTAGACATGAATTGCATTTGTACTGAATTCTTCTGCATTTGTACATACAAAGACTATCTTTTGTACTGAATTCATCTGTATTTGTACATACAAAGACTGTAAAGTACATTTAGTCTAATCTTACAAATTTAATAACATTAATATTGAGCAAAATCTTGGAAAATGTTTATGACTCTTTAGAAATATCTAGTGGAACTGATACCATATCCATATGTCCTGTTATTTTAAACTACATACTCAGCAATTAAAAATATTCATGCTTTTTTATACCAACATTGTTTTGTCAAAAACATATTGAAATAGTGACCATTCTTGCTATTAGAAACATTTATGCATTTTGCATATCTTTATTCCCTCTTGTATAGCTTTAATAAAGCAAGTTTAAATCATCTCTTGTTTTTTAAGCCATCTCTTGTATAGCTTTACAATTTAACAGGTTGTAAATACAATTTAATTCTAAACAATACAATAATAACCATTATGATAGCTATTAACAACTTGTAAAATATCTCACCCTGTCGGGTTTAATCCAGTTTACCAGTATTTCTAATACACGAATACCTGTTTTTCCCCCCATAAAAGAGTATTGTCAAGAAGGAATGAGATCTTTTTTCCTGTAGCTTTATTTTAGACCCTTGTTGTTTATTTTTTCTGTAGCTTTATTTCAGACCCTTGTTTTTTATTTTTTCTGTAGCTTTATTTCAGACCCTTGTTGTTTATTTTTTCTATAGCTTTATTTCAGACTCTTGTTTATTTTTTCTGTAGCTTTATTTCAGACCCTTGTGCAGTACTGCTTATACAGTCAGTGTAAAACTGAGAAAGTGCCCCTCCCCCTTATACAGTCAGTGTAAAACTGAGAAAGTGCCCCTCCCCCTGTAGTACTTCAGCACTGTTTACCTGCCCTATGCTGTGAGAATAGAATGTATGTCAGCCCAACACTTTGGTTATACATTTATTTTATTACGTTACTAAATAAAGCTTTCACTGTATATTACCTCTAGTAGGTATTTACACCCTTCTGCACAATTGATTTGAACTGTATATATACTATAGCCCATTTGCTGGCTGTACTTGATGCAACTGAGTTTTTTCTTCTCTTTTAACATTTACTTGCAAACAGATTATCAGTGACATCTATGCACAATTGTGGCATTTTATGACAATTACTAAATAGTGTTGCTTGTAAACATTTTAACAAGTATTTTTTAATAACAATGATGCTTTAGAAAAACTCAAACTACTTGCCTGGCAATCAGTCTTGTTGTTTATCTTATCTTTTCAACATTTCCTGTAACTATTCATTCAGTCTAGGAAGGTCTGAGCTCACATTTCATACTCTGTAAACTATTGTTAATTCTTTTGGCATTTTTCCTTTAATGTGATTGTGATTTGCATAACTATGCATTTATACAACATAAATAGACATTATTTTACAATTACCTTACATGGATTTCAGTATTTTTTATTTATTTATCTATTGAACTGTCCTGCCATTAATTTTACAAAAACTGTTTGACTAATATCATCTGTGATTTTATTTATTTTTAAAATTCAGAACTTTAACTGTTTGGTGTTACTATACAATTATAACATATGTTTATTTATATTTGCTGTTGTCTGCCTTTTGCTTTTGTGCATTGTAAACACATGTACTCTAGATGAAAAGAACACACATGCATGCCTGTCTTGTATATGTATATCTTTATACAAGCATGTCATGTCCCTACCATCCTAGCATGCATGCTTAACCATTTTCAAAACATAAACATATTATAAAATATATTTCTTTTGCACAGATTAACTGTGTATGCAGGAAATTCCCAGTCTGTCAGTTGAGCTAATTTATTTCCTTTATCCTGCAACTGCAGTTGAATTTCCTGTGATGTTGCATGGTCTTTCTGACATTCTTTATTAAGCTGTTCTGCTGAATTTGAAACTCCTATGCACTTTTGAAAAGATGTGTGTATAACTTGTCTGGCTTCCTGAACTTGTTGTGTCTGTCTTTTAGAAGTTTATTACATTTCTTTGTAACAAAATGTACTAGAGTTTCTATCAGTAACTGATTTGACTGTTGTTGCAACTTTGAAATAAACCTTTTACATCTGGTGACAGAACATAACTGTCTAACATTTGAATATAATGTCAACATATTAACTTTTCTTGGTTCTTTACCTTTACAATTTTTGTCTGTACAGTCTAATGTCATGCACTGTATTTTTATGACATTGTACACACAATAAACATTTTTATACCACACATGATTTTATTTCAGATAAGTCAAATATTATAATCCATTTGCATAATGCCTTACTATCAAATTGCAATCCATTTGCATAATGCCTTACTACTAATTTGCCCTAATAAGGTTTTACATTTGCTAATATGCTGTATATACATTTATTCTGTTATTATTATTACCTCTATGGCATTCATACTGTATGTAACACAGAATAATTTTCTTACCAGTCAACAGACAGGCAGATGGCCAAACTGCTTTACTGTAGATGGTTGAAAAGTTTCTGTAGTCACTTGTGAAGTTGATACAGCAAAACTGGCAGATTCAGTCTTACAACTTCGTCTTGTACCTTTTCTGGAGAATTTATGGAACTGCTCCACCTTCCTGCAATGCAGTCTCACCGGATTTAGACATCTATTAAACTGTATTGCTACAAACTGTTGAAAACTGTAGAAATCTGAAGTACTTCACATAAACGTTACTGTGCTTTTACAGGAGTGACATTACCCATTCACTCCCCCTGTTTTTGGATACAGGCTAGGAACGTTGTCAAAGGATCACCATTGAAAAATTATATGGAGCTGCTTACTTGCTTCTCACGTCGGGGTCACCATTGAAAAATTATATATGGAGCTGCTCTGCTTACTGCTCGCTTGCTTGCTGTGGGATTTGAAGTCTTCTTAAAACACACAGTCTTGCTGTGCTGTTTACTGCTGAATCAGAGACACATCATGACTCCATCTGTAGTCTGTTTAAAGCACCAAGCCTTTCAAATTCACACTGATAAAGAAATATATTTTGCAGCTATAAGCACAGTTACAGATAACTTATTTTATAACAAACCACACGTAGTCTGTCAGATTTGTAGCATATATTTACAAAGTTTTCCTTCATTACAGATATGAATGATGACTTCTACAAAATACCTCTCTCTGTCCTTCTCTCACATAACCGAACTACTACAATTGCTAAATACAAAGCTAGTCACGCACACATTTCCTGGGAAGTCACATAATGTCTGTTTTTAGACTTTTCTATTGTCCTTTTGTGATTTAAGCACTTTTGCTGATGTGAGGATGCCATTCTGAAAGGAAACATCTGTATAAGCTGTTCCTACTGGAAAAACATCACGTATTGCTGAATTTATAAAAAAGGATGTCTGTTAATAGATATTTGTTCTGCAAACATGAGAAAATCATATAATCCTTGCTTTCCAATATTGCTTTGTTAGGCATTTCTTTTTGATGCTGTGAAGAGAAGCCTGAATGTTATACATATAGTATGAATGCACATTTTACATTGCTAAACTCTATACATATATTCAAGCAAACTTTTTATTCTATGCTTTATCTTTCAGCATATTTATATACATAATATCTAACACTGTGCTGCTACTATTTTCTCCAAATTCACTTGCTAGCTTGAGCTAAGTACTTGCATCTTCTTTTCATTGCCCCTCTCCCATCTTCTTTCCGCTTCTAATAACCTTACAGGCTATAATATATTCCTGCCACACTCACTGTAACACCAACACTGATAACTGCCACCTTACCCTTGTCCCAGAACCAAATGGTTTATGGGATATGCCTCAATTGCTTATATAATATCATGGGTAGACCCACTGTTTCTAGTCTGTAATGCCGGTTTGTAGGTATTTATTGTTGGTCACTTATTGTTTTAAATTTTATTATTGCGGAGGACTTTGTTAATTAAGCACTTTAACTTGAACCTGACTACATTGTCCATAAAAACAAGGAACCCTGGTCATAACCAGAAAAAAAAAACTGCCTGGCAAACCTGCCCAGTTTGTCAGGGGACACAGGAGATGGTAGTGGAGTACTACTAGATCTGGTCTACCTGGAATTCATCAAGGTCTTTCACTTGGTTTTACATAGATTGCAAATAGGAAGACATGACAAGTTGTAGGTAGGACTGAGATTTATTGGGTTGGCTTGGTAGGAGTCAAGTCAGATGCAGGTTTAGTGAGGAGGACAATATCTGGAATTACAACAGTGACTAGTGGAGTGCTACATGGGTAGGTCCTGGCTCCAGTACTCTTGGGTGAGTCAATTCTAGTCATAACTGGGGAATATGAGAACAAAAAAACAAGTCTGCTATTTTTTTATTATAGACAGTATCAGATGCTGCGTTACATGCACAGAAGTGGCAACAGAGCCACTGTTTTGGGGATGTTGGAGCCACAGAAAAACACTTGTTGCCTGGGGAAAAGCAAGGCTCCCTTGCCCACTGCATTTGAGAGAAGAGGGAAGAAAACCTATGACACTCTGCTTGAAAGGTACGACACTGTTCACTTAGTTTGCATTAAGTAACAGCTGGCCAAACTAAGGAAAGCTGGAAAGAGTGAGGCTTACCAGGTTTGCTTGAACTGGAGGAACCTGAACAGTAATTAAATTTGAAGAAGTAAACTGAATGACACTTGAATCCTAACAGTGCTTTCTTTTATCTGCACATGTACATGCAGTAGAATGTTGGGTGCTTTCCTTTTCATCTTGTTTTTAAACAAGAAACATCTTTAAGTTATCATTTATGACATAGGCAGTCATGCATTTATATAAATGAAAACAAACTAATTGACATAATCCCAGCTGGAAGCATTTTATATCACAAGCCATATTGACCCACTTCTAGTTGCAAACATTATACATCGCTTATAATCTACCCAGTCATTGTCAGTCAAACATTACAATGCTCATTTAAGTCCTGCCTTCTTTTAAACCTCATCCCTCCCCTGTGTGTATTGTTCCCTCCCCTGTGTGTATTGTTCCCTCAAGTCCCATTTTCTCTATGTAGTTTGCTCCTACCCTTTTCTAAAGATCCTAATTCCAGTTGTTTTCTCTCTTGTTACTATATTCACTACTTCTAGTATAGTTGGTTTAGACTTTAATTTCCATTTTCTAGTAATTGCTTTTTTGGCAGCCACCATAATTAGACTCAGCAAGGCTTTACTATGTCTAGGCAGTTCTGATTTTTTATCATAGCTCAGAGAAATAATTTCCCTAGTTACACCAGTTTGCTCATCCAGTATCTTTGATAGCGTAGTCTGCAGGGAATTTTTAAAGTCTGCCAACTCATTACATTCCCATAAAATATGTTCTCGATTACCTCTTTCTTCCCTGTCACACTTCCAACATTTGCAGTCTACCTGAGGAAAAGTTCTATGGAATCTACTTTGGGTGTAAAAATGCCAATGCAAACATTTCCAAGCAAAAATCCAACATTTTCTAGATTTTGTTGCATATTTAGGAAACATACATATATCTCCCATTGTTTCTTTGTGTATTTCTTATCCAATCTCTCTTCCCAATCCTTTCTAACCTAGTCTGATTTCTTATAGTTATCATGCAGTATTTTATATGCTGTACTAATTATTCCTTTTTTAACAGCCGCTTCTGTTCTAGATTCTACAAAACAGGTCTATATTAGTTATTTGAACATTTAAAAGTTCGAATCACTAACGAATGAACTTTAGTGATCGAACTTTTAAAAGTTCGAATATCTATAAAATCAATATCTAAAAAAAAAAAAAAAAGAAAAAGTGAAGGTTTAAATAGGAGGACAAGCCCCCCTGCAATCCCCACACTCCCACTGCTTAAATATACCAACTCTGAGATCACACTTCATTGTGCTACAGTGTGGAAACAGAGAATTTCCCATTTCCCACACTGTAGGACGATCTTGGCGTTGGTATATTTAAGTAGCGGGGGTGTGGGGGTTGCAGAGGGGCTTGCCCCCCTGCTTACACCCTTTAGTTTTTCTTCTATTTATTTATTTATTTATTTATTTTTTAATTTTTGATATATATTCGAACTTTTAAAAAAGTTTGATCACTAAAGTTCGTTATTTAGTGATTCAAACTTTTAAATGTTTGAGTATCTTAATATAGACCCTACAAAACACTCTACCAGTGATGGTCTTTTGCTTAGAACCCCCCCCCATTCCTTTCTTTTTGCCTATACGCTATCTCTCCTTGATAGAGAAGGCAATTGCTAAATAGCAGTCCAAATAAATTTTTGGTGTCTTTCCATTCTATTATCTGTCTCTGTCTCTCTCTCATCATGTGCCAGTAAATATGGGTATTGATGAACCAACTTGTATGTGGGTACATAATTTACTGTTATTGCCTTTATTTTAGCTTCATTAATTTTGTATCCTGAAAAGATTTGAAATTTGCCTCAAAATGTTCCACAACACTGAAGTGTCTTTTTCTGGTTTTGTTAGGCATAAAATAATATCATTTTCAAAAAGAGTCCGCTTTCTTTCCTTGACTAAAATACCAATTATATCCTTGAATTTTTGAGTCCCTTATTTTCTTTCCTAATGGTTCTAAATATAATGCAAATAACAAAGAGGAAAGAGGACATCCCTGCCTGGTTCCTATGCTAAAGTAGAAGTTATCAGAGAGGACCCCATGCACTTTAATGTTTTCCTCCAATCCCTCATATATCCTCAAAATCAGGCTTATAATTTTAACAGGAAATGCAAATGCTTCCATTGCCCTTCTCATAAAGTCCCAGTTTACTCTGTCAGATGCTCTCTCTGCATTAAGACCCAGCAACAATAGTGGCATTTCTTTACATTCTGCCTCTGTCTGGATCATCATTGTTCTGTTAATGTTGTGAAATGTTTGCCTCCCCTCCACAAAACCATAATGATCCTTATCTATCAATTTTGGCATCACTTTTTCCATTCTTTTAGCCATTGTAGACATGAACACTTTTTATAATCATGGTTTAGTATTTAAATGGGCCTGTAAGAAGCTGGACATGATGGATATTTACCCGGCAATCTCTGTTTAACATACAAGGCCATGTCAAACCCAGAGCTGTTGGACATGCTACACTTAAAGAAATCTCAATCCATCAGAGCCACGTGCTCCAGGGATCTAAGCCTGGTCATCGCAATGAACAAAACATGCTGGAGGGATGGATTCCTGTCCCAGAGACTCCCCATTCTCTGGAATAGACTGCCCATACATGTTAAGCAGAGTGCCTCTTCAAAAGGAATCTTGACGACTGGATAGGAGCTAGGAAATTCACCCCAGGGATCATGTCAGTCACCCTGCTAGACAGGGGACCAGGGAAGTAAAATTCCTGGGAAATTAGCCGGGGAATGTTATGGCTAGGCTTATATAGGCCCTAGGGCCGATAGCCTAGTACCAACCTATGAACCTACAACTACCACTGCTTTCTTCCAGGATGTGGATACTTCTCTTCTTAAAATTCTGTTAAACAAAGCCTTCCAGATCTTCATCAGTGTTTTCCCTCAGCTTCCAAACCTCCACTTGAGTGCCATCTATTCATGGGGACTTTCCTATAGATATATCACCATTTTTGCCTCATCTTCTTCTATCCTGTTCGTAATTGAGCCTTATCTACCTGTAACCTTGCCATGTTTAATTCTTCCATATACATTTCCATTTGTACCTTTTCTTTATTTCTATATTTCTTTGCTCTATACAGTCTTTCATAGAATTTCTGAAATATTTCTAATACCCCTACAAGATCTCTTGTTACCTTCCTTGTTATGGGCTCCCTAAGCATGGCAACAGCTCTTTTTACTTTATGTTGTGCTCAAAGTTCTTATGCTCTAGAGTTATGAAAAAACAGTTGCTTAACAGCAGTCTTTCTAAACCCATGCATATTATCGAGGTAATCCCATATTTTCTTTTTAGCATCTTGCAAGTGCTCCTCTTGTACTGTGAGATTCCTTCTGTTCCACAATGCTTTAACATTTGTCAATCCCGCTAAATAATTCTTGTTACTTCTTAACTATAATTCCCTTTCTTTTATTTCCACCATTTTGTTAAACTCCAATAAAATTTTATCCCACTCCCTAGCTGTATTTTCAGAAGAAATTGCTATGTTCTCTAATAGCTCCTGATTAATTTCCACTACCCATTCCTTAAATTCCTCTTTTCAACAGATAGGTGGGAAAGCACCAGTATCTCATTTTTATTTCATTACCCTGTGATTTTATTTTAGTTGTTATTGGCACATGATCTGAAGTAGTTATTGGGTGTGTGTCCAGACCTTCATTTAAAAGTACATGTTCCTGTGAAATGTAAATTCTGTCTAGCCTAGCCCGTTTATGTATCTTGGGGAATAATATGTAAAGTCACTCTGAACTCCTGGTACTGAATTCACATCTTCCAAGCCAAATATTTTTATAAATTTCTTCAAAAGTCTGCCCTCCTTTGATACACTTTAACTTCTGGGCACCCCAGACATGTCTTCACTGCTGCAAATCAAATTCCATTCCCCACCTTTAAGTAATATTCCTTGCTGAAAGCTGATTATTTCTCCCAGAATTTTCTTACGCTCCATTATAGCAGTTTTAGGTGAAATATAAATATTTGCCAGTGTAGTCCTCCTCCCTTGCCAGTGGCCCCTTAATACTACAAATCTACTATTGTTACCTTTTTTATCCTCTTCTGTCTCAGTTGGAGCTCCTCTTGCAATTAATATAAGTATTTGTGTTTTCCTTTGTCCCAGGTATTCTGCTGAAAAAACATCCTGAAAACCTTTCTGTATCAAACTCGCATGCTCAGTTCTTTGTGTGCGTCTTCTGTAGCTTAGCTATTTGCACTCTACATTCTTAATATAGTTCACTAGTCTTTCTTTTTTGTATTTATCTGTGAGACCATTGACATTTAAAGACATTACTGAAAGGATTACTGTATTAAAAGGTTTTTGTTCCCACCTTTTACGTGTAATAGCTTTTTTGTTAAATGTCTAGTTCCAGCTTTTATGTTCATTGCATACGGTGTTTGGCAAGTTGAACTTTTATACAGTTGTTTCTTGTCATATCCATTTGAGCCTATCCCACATCTTACAACACTTTTTGTTTTATTGAAAGCCCTCAAAACTATGTACATCTTAAAATATTGAGGTTTTACCCTCCTAGTAGGAACAAATGTCCCAAGCTGACAGCCACACTCAAGAGACTTGAGTTAACTTAAAAGAAAGGTTATCCATACTAAGATGCATGGTGCAGCCTGTGCTTCTAAGTGCTGTCTGGTTTTGTCTTGTCTTTATAGCTCTCCCAGCTGGGAAGACTCCTGAATGCTTTCAGAGAACATTATCTCCTAGCCAATTTCTCTTAGTACTTTGTCCTTCTGCCACAGTTTTGTCAGAATCAGCTCCTCCTGCTGGTATGATTGCATCTTTACTATTAAAGGTGTACGTTGCTTTCTTATAGCCAGGTATGGAGCATACACATGATGTCTGTTCAGTTAACAATGCCTGCTGTGGAATACCAGTCCAGTTGCTTATTTGTGCTTTTATAAAATTAATACAGTCTGTTCCTTCCAGCTTCTCCAGTGCAGTTTGAAAGTCTTGGGTTTTTCCCTACCTACTCTGTCCTCTAATTCTATTATTTTTTTAAACCTCTCTTCTTGAGCAGTCCCATAATAAGCCATCCTTTTCTTCATTCCCTCTGATTTTTGCAGTTGTATTATCTCATATGTATATCTCTTAAAACTTCTTTAATTTTATCCAGCCTTATGTTATTTGAGTTGATATACTACATCAGTGTTTCATTAATTTTAATCAGGTCTGTGTGCAATTGTCTTATACTTTCATCTAGGTTACTGGAAGTCATGTCTGGAGCTTGCAGTACTTTTTTGCTGAACAACTGCAGTACTTTTCCCAGTCAGTGTTTTTTCTTTACCTTTTGTAGCTGATTTTCTCCCAGGTCCGCTGTATTTCTTTTTACCCGGCATTCAGCTAGTGCACTTGCTAGCCAGCTACTGAAATTTACCTAGAAACACAAAAGTCAACTGTCCTCCTCTACTGAGTTTGTTTTCACACTGGAAGAGCTAGAATTAAGCTGTTACTAAGTGTGCAGCCATCTTGGAAGCTGCTTTTCTTTTTATCTTGTGATGCAGGCAGAAGTTATTTTTTGAATCTCAATCCTTTTACTTATTACTGGAAGATTTTGTGAGGAATATACTTTATTCCTTACTGCTGACACGGATTACTGCTGAGATTGGCAGCAGTTTGATATGGCTTGCTAATAATCTTTTATTGCTAATGAGAATATTAACGATTTGGTATTGACTTGCCAATAAAGTGATTTTGTGGGGCGGAGCTCTGCTGTAGTTTGCTCCACAGCTGCAGTGGAGTGAACAAGTTAATACTGAATTCCATTTTTCTTCGCCTTATGAGTTCCATTGTCCACCAGTGATGATCCATGGTCAGTTTCATAATTTGGAAGCACTACAAAGCAGACTGTGATTGTAGCAATTGAGCTTTGATGCTGTTTTGTCCATTGCTACTACTTTTCCATAGGGATTTTGAAATTACCAGCAAGTTGGCTTTGACTTTGTGACTTGTTTGTTAGAATTAGTCTGCTCTTTTGCAGACTGTAACTATGGTGTTCATTTGCTGGTGTTTTTTTTCTCATTACCTTTGTAATTATTTAATTGAGTAGTTCTGTTACAAATTTCTAGTAAACCATTTTTGTCATACTGTGGGTTTCTTTGTTTTGCTGACAGGAACAAGTACCTTGGCGATTAGTCATCCCATTAGCTGTACTCCATTACCAATTTTCATTGCTCTAGTTTTAAAAGGTTTTGATTGTGTGCTTTGGAGTTTGTTCTTTGGCAGAAACTGAAAAAGATCCACTTGTATCACTTTTCTACCCAGGATAACAAAGGTACATGTTATCTCTCATTCAGCCTAATGTTCATTTGCATATTATGGTTATTACTGGAGTGATTCAAGTCATTTGTGATTGCAACTTTAGTACTTTGGTCATATGCGCTGTGAGCAAAATTAGAGTTTGACCAGCTTTTTGCAGTAGCTTGGGCTCATCAGAGCTTTGTGGATTGTAGACAGTGGTTTTAATTAATATTGTTTGGTACAGTGGTTCTAGCTTTGTCATTTTTTTGGTGCCGCTGCAGAACTGTTTTGTGATGCCCGGTATTGCTTGAATTTTTGGGCATCAGTCTGCTGCTACAGGACCTAGAACTTGCATTAGGAGAGTGCTGCGGGAAATTGATATATTGATATGCTACTGAGAGCTTCTCTGACATTTTTAATTTTGCCATCTATGAGGTTCTAACGGAGTTATAATTAAGCATGTATTTACCTTGGTGTTTATTCCAAAGAGCTACAGGGGCTTCTGAACTGCAGTCCCTCACCCAAAATGTCTTTGAGCTAGTAGAAGAATGTTTTTTACAGCATTGTATCCTCCTTAACCCTAAAAAGACTAAACTACTGCTGTTTACTCCAACACAAAAGTCCACCCCATTTGCCTTCACTATCAAATCTAAAAATGGCACAGTTATATCTGCTGACACTATTACCAAACTCTTAGGAGTAATTATTGACCACAACCTGAACTATGATATTCATATCAACACCACAATAAAATCAGCTAACCAAAAACTAGGCTCCCTCTATAAAATTAAACCCTTCCTTACTCCTATTGCTAGAACTACTATTGCCCACACCCACCTTATCTCAACTCTCTTTTATGCCTCTCCTATATATACAAATCTATCTAAAAGCAACCTCAACAAGCTGGCAATCTCCTACAATAATATTGCCAGATTTGCTACCAGCTCCCCTTTCAGAACCCATGACTGCCAAAATCTAAATCAACTGGGCTGGCTGGAATTGCATAATCAAATTCTATTTCACCAACTGATTATTACCCATAAAATCCTTTATCAACCAGGTAACACACCAATTCTCATGTCTAATCAGTCCATATAAAAATCTTACAAACCTCTGCTCAGCAAATAAACTACTGGTATCTAGACAAAAACCCAGCAATAAAGCAGGAGATTCCCTTTTCTCTAACACTGTGGGTAAAACCTGGAACCTACTTCCCAGTGAACTCGCATCTCTTTCTTCAACTACACTATTTAAAAAGAAACTCAAATTATACCTTACAACCCACTGGCTATGTCCCTGTACTAACCCTGAGTAAGATTTTTTTCTCCTCCTGGTATCCTATGTTATAGCACCATTTACTACTCACTTTATAGCCACTTTAAGATCCCTATGTTCTAAGTTGGACCTATTGTACTCAGGAAAAACTGTATGGACATCTCTCGGTCTTATTTGTGATCTACTTCCCCTCAACTAATTTGCCCTATTCTGTTTATAACTAGTCTGTTCTCCTGTGCCTTACTCATAACTTTGATTTGGGATTCCCCTACATTCTTCTGAATACTTTTTTCTTTTTGCAGTGTTTGGTTTAAAAAATAAAAATAAAAATTTCATCCAAAGGGTGGGGGGGGGGGGTTCATCTTATTTGTTCTATTTTTACCTATCATGCATGTTAAAGTTAAAATGTAACACCTATTTTGTCTGACAAATAATCTGTAACTGTAGTTAAATGTTCTGTTTGTTAGTGTCTTTCTATGTGGAGCTTTTCTCCCTGGGCCTCTACTGAAAATTGACATATATCCAGTTAGACTAGCCCGGTCAACAAATGTAAAATAAAATAAATAAAAAATACTTACTGTATTTTTTTTTTTTTGTGGGAATTCTGACTTCTGAGACCAGTGGTTTGCTATTTTATTAACTCTGTATTTATTCATCTTGCAGCTGGTTATCTAAAACAATAACTCCTATTCCACTGTTGTTTGTTCTCCACATTTGCCTGGTCATGGGTTTTAATTACAGTAAGGATCTCTTGTTAGCTGTGATGCCTTTTCTTCTCCTTCTTACCTTTGGTTATTATTTCTTTTTGCCAGATGCTTGTATCAGTAGGAGGCACAGAGCTGGTATTCAGCAGTATCAGAGTCTAGGACCTGTGGAGGTGTGGACTTTGATTCCAGTGGTAGGTAGCATCCACTTTGGGGTGAAGTACATGTTGCTGATATTCATAATACAGTTCTGCGTCATGTACCCACTGATCCTCTTTTCATCCAGAACAAGTGGTACCTGTCCTCCTATAAGCCCAGGATGCTTTGCTTGAACACCGTCAGGAACAACAGTGACAAAGGGCTTGCATTCTCTGTCAAGACCTGGCTTGATACAAACTATGGGCATGTTCTTTCTATGACTGTGCTCTGTGGGTTTTTGGTTGTGCGGCATCTTAGGCTTGGTCAATCTGGTGGTGGTGTTGCCATCTTCAGTCGCAGTGCCAGTGAGCTAAAGGAAGTTAAGGCTGCCAATTACTCCTCTGAATGTGTCAGGGAGCAGGAGTGAGCTGTCAGTACCTCCTTTTCTGTCATCCACCAGGTAGTGCAGTAATATTCCTTCAGGAGTTAACTGACATTCTTGCATTCTCATCATTCAGATGGTTAATTTTAGGCAAATTTAAAATTTAGATTGATCTGAAAGTCTGTGGTTCTTGTAAAAGAATTCTGTTTGTGATATGAAATGTTTAGGCTTGCTAAGGTGGCTGCCTTTGCTTTCCACATATTTAGACATATGTTTGAGTTTTTGTTTCAGTTGGATGCACAGATCTGTGACTTTAGCCACTTGATCAGATCACAGCCTGATTCACTTTGTGTTAGATTTAGTGTGGGTAATTTCCTCTCACTAAGATCTGGTGGTGTTTTTGTTTTGAACAACATGAGATTTGATACTCCTGTTTCATGGTTTATACATTGCATCAGCATTTACAGGTGTTCATTACTAAGGACATTGAGACGGCTGAGACCTGTAATAAGGCTTTGACGGGCTCTCCTTTGTCCTAACCACCAGCTATGTGTGTGCACCATATGCCAAGTAAATCATAGTATGATGTTGAAATTTGTACTTTAAGTTTGATGAAATGAAGGTTGGCGAACAAGTGGTTCAGTTTTCTGTTGGAGGACCTGCTCCTTTTCATGTCGGGCTGAGGTAAGCAGAAAAAAAGACTATGTTCTGACCCTGTGAAATTCATGTGGTGGTGTATTGATTGGCAGGACTTGTCTTTGTGGCGGGCAGCTTAGCAGAGCAGCCTGCTTTCTCTTGCCACATAACTGTCTTTATTTGACAAAGAATGTGAACTTGATACTTTGCCATCAAGTTTGCCTTCATCAGGTCCATTGCTGGTACTTAAGAGCATACAGGGGCACTCGCTCTGTGGTCCAGCTGAGAGACCATTTTACTTTTCTAGGCAAACACATTAATATAAAAGGAAACAAGTCATGCTAACATGTTTCCAGTCATAAGTTTATCATTCTTTCTATGATGTGCTCCTCCAGTTTTGAGCTGGATTCTTGACCTACCAAGCTTGTTGCATCCAGCCCTTTACCTTGTGTTTCTTACTGATGGAATTTTTCTATCTGATTTTAAAGGAGGTCTTGGTTACTCAAATCTTTTTTTAAGAACTAGCTTAGTTGCTGATTGTTTATGTTAACAGCAGACCATTTCCCAATCTCAGGCCTTTTATTTGCTATTAAGTTTCTTGAGGAGATTATTTAGTGCTCAAATATGAATTTAGTCTCCTCAGTAGGTGTAAGTTTGGTTCTGAAGCAGGGTAGCAGCAAGTCCATTCCAGAGTTCATGTGCCACAAATAAAAAAAACCTTCTGTTATTAGTGTGTTTTTTTTTACAGATATGCCATATGTCAGCACTCTTTTAGTTATATCCGAGATGAGTAGTTTGTGCATGGCACTGTGAGTGCCAGGGGCCCATGATAATGATGAGGAGTCTGTGTTCACAGCAGCCCAGGGAAATTTTAACCTGCTGTCCAGCTAGTGTCCAGCTGCACAGACTGAATTACCTGGCATAGCTTTGTTGGGAGGGGCAAACTAGAGATAGTCTGAAAAGTGCGAGATGTTATCAGACTGACAAACTCATGGTAGTTTGATTGCAGTGTAAAGATAGGCTGAGCTTATGCAGACTGCTCTGTGCTCTGTACCAGGGCTGCAATAGCAATAAAAAGTGAGCATTCAGGCAGCAGTTGAAGAACCTCTTTGATAGATGGGAAAAAATTAGTTTTTTTTTGAAACCTTTATTACTTAAGACAGGCAATCCTAAATTAGTATAAAATAAACACTATATTAACACGTTTCCATTGACATACATTATGCACCACATATTTTTTTATAACAATCATCAGTCCACCATTATATAAATTGTTGAATTCCTGCCTTCCCTTAAACCTCATTTCTCCTCCAGAACATTATTCTACATGTATTGTTCCAACAATTTCCATTTTATTTCTATGGAATTTGCTCTTTCCCTTTTCTAAAAAAAACCCACTTCCATTTCTTTTTATCTCAGTTGTAATATCCAGTACTTCAAATACAGTTGGTTTGGACTTTGATCTCTATTTTCTAGTAGCTGCCTTTTTGGCAGCCAGCAGAATTAAACTTAACAAGGCCTTGCTTTGCCTAAGCAATTCAGAACCTGTGTCCCAGCCCAAAAGAATCATTTCCATAGTTACACCCATTTGCTCAACCAATATGCCTGACAGAGTACTCTGTAGGGATTTTTTTTTAATCTGCCAGCTCATTGTACTACCAAAATATATGTCCCCAATTACCTCTCTCCCCCTTCACACCTCTAACATTTGCCACATATCTAAGGTAAAAATCTTAAAGTCTGCATGGGGTATAAAAATACCAATGCAAACACTTCCAAGCAAAAATCCTAAACCATCTGGATGTGGAAACCATACAGATGTCCTCCCATTGCTCCCTTGTAAATGACTCTCCTCCCAATCTTTTCTAACCTCCTTTGATTGGTTCTTATAGTTATCATGCAGTATCTTGTATGCTGTACTAATGAAACATTTTTAACAGGAGTTTCTATTCTAGATTCTACTAAAAACTCTACCAGAGCAGGTCTTTCACTTCGGATTTTGCTATCCCTTTTTTTGCTTATACTCTGATGTAACTCCCTGGTAGGGAAGGCAGTGTGTAACCTGCAGTCTGAACGTCTTCTTGGCCTTTTCCCATTTTATTACATTTCCCCTTCTAGTTCTTTGCTCACAACTCACTCCTTCACTAGATTTCTCCAGGCTGGACTCTACTGGAGAAAACTAGTGAAGGAGTGACTGTCCAGTCCCTCATCCCTGTTCTTTGTCACTTTACTTGCAGTCATCTCTGTCAGCAGAGTCTCCTTTCTTCCTTCTTCTGTTGGCTATTCTTAGAATAACCTTCTGCAAGTTTGAATATAGTATTCTGTATGGCTGATGATGTTCTCTTTAAGGATCTGTATCCAAAATCCAACTGTGTAAAATTAGTTGGTCTTGATAATAGGTGACTGGAATGCTTTTATCTTGGCAGAACGAGCAGGATATTTGAATTGCCTGGTCCAACATGGTTGGGGCAACAGGTATAATGGACAGGCCATTCTACACTTCTGTCTGAGGTGATTTAATGTGACTAATACATGGCATGCTGAGAGAGAGAGAGTGTCACATACAAGAGTGGCCAACATGCAGTTCAGATAGACGACTTCCATGTAAAAGTATTACGTTTGGGTCAAATCTGAAATTGCAAAGTCATCCCAGGTGAAATTTTTGGCTTTCAGCATAACCCACTGGTGGCCACAGTCTGCTGCAAGGAGTGCTGGTTGGCTAACAGAGGTTAAAAGAAGAGCTGCAATAACAAAGAAGAAAGTGAGAGAGAACCTCTAACAACTTCTGGAGAGGTATAGATGACAAGAGAAGTTCTCAGGTTGTAAGGCAGCGAGAGAAAGATAACAAAAGTAGTAAACAGGCACTATTCATAAGAGTTACCACTCCTAAAGACCTCAATGGCAGATGAAAGTTAGACTAAACAGGAACTTCTGCAAATGATAGGGGACTGGAATTAAAACCAGAAAGCGCATGGAATGAAAATGAGTATTGCCAAGACAGTGACCATGGAAGCAAATGGGGGAAGCTGAAAACTGAGATAGAATGGAGGAAGTAATGAAATAGGTTAAAGGCTTCAAGTGTCTGAGAGGTGTGGTAGAGGACTGGAGAAATCTAAATAAGGAATTCAAAGCTAGAATCAAAGGTGTTGCAGCCATCTGGCACAAAGAGTCTGAGGTAGTGTGTGACAGACGAATGCTAAAAAAGTGGGTGTGCAGAACAATAGTGCAACCAGTACTGCTTTGTGGCAGAGAAACCTGGACAGGGAAGACAAAGTAACTGCAGAAGGTTGAGAGATGGAGATGAAGTTTCTGACATAGGGAGGTAGGCTGCACACTGTAGGTTAGACAAAGAACTAAGGATATCGGACCAGAAGCCAGGGTAGCCCCAATTGCAGAAGAGGTCAAGGAGAAGAGAAAACAGTGGTTTGGTCACATGTAGGAAAGCAGATGATCTGGTAAAGCAGGTTTGGGAGAGACAGATGCAAGCAGAGATGAGTACTTCCAGCCCAGGGATGGATTGCATGAGAGAAGTCCTATGATAGTCTGATACAACTGAGAAGGTAAGAGAGTGGCTCTGAATTGAGAGAGGCAATGAGCTGAAGTGATGTCCTGATCCCATGTAAAAATGAGAAAAAGGTGGTTGATGTTGACTGTGAGTGTGATGTCTAATAAAGAAGTATCTGCCTTAAAAGGGGAAGCCATTTGTGATTTTTCTATAATGTTTGAGGATTTGAAATAAATGCATGAACATGTGCTCACAGAACTTTGATTCTCGATTGTATCCCTTCAAAGATGTGTTCTATAGAAGGTAAGCCCCCATACTCAAAATACAACTGAGATGTCAATTTCCAGTGGATTAATTTTGCCTTTTGGCAAAAGTCAGGAATAGGAAATGTCAAATGTCAGTCATAAAATAAAGGGCTCAAATGTGTAATTTTAATACTCATGATTCAGATAACTGTATATCTCAGTCTGTGGTGTCTGCAGGGCAAAACAGTATATGCTGCTAGCGCTGGATCTGAAACTGAGACACTCCACATGTTTTTCAGGTTTGCATAGTGACTTGCACTTAACAGTGCTTGTCTATTGTAAACAGAGTTACAAAATAGTGAAAGTTAGCAATTTTAGCTGTGCAATTTTTTGCTGCCACGTCTGACCAGATAGACTTTGTTGGTAACCCTGAATCAAGAAGAGGCATAGCTGCCTCTTTGTGTAGTAAAATCTGACCAAAATTCCCCAGACCTACCAGCAAATAAAAAAAAAAAATTAACATACTAGCTCACTTCCATGGCACGTGTCCTTTCTGATACTGCACAATTTCAGCAAATGCCCAGCTGGAATGTTTTTCCAGAAGTTCAAATTTGCCCGTATCTGGATGACTGCCTTGTATAAACGCTGTTTATGATCTGAATTCCTGTGAATGGGTATGCCTTCTTTGAAGGCTGGGCATCAGGCTGGCAACTCGGCACCGTAAAAATCCACTGCCAATCATTAGCAGACCGGAGAGCCGCTGTAAGGTCATCTGAAGAAGGTCCATTTTCTATAGTCTCATGTTTAATTTAGACTTTATAGAGATTTTTGTTTACTGATACAAAGGAGGAAACATGTTCATCCTTTGGGCCATCATTCAGCAAGCTCTGACACTGGAGTACAATCCTTATGGAGGTATAGCAATAGCAGTGACATATGATTTAAAAAATCCAAATAGTGCCTGAACAGTCTTTGCTTTCAGATGAAAATACACAGAGCTGTTTGGCAGTTGTTGTCAAGCAGTTAAAATAATGCATTATTCAAATCTGGTCAGCTTCATGAAAATCTGTTCTCCTAGACCACCCCCCAAAAAAAAAATGTCTGTACCTGCTTATGCACATGCCCATCACAGTGCTTCATCTGCAAGGGTTTGGTTTAATGCTAATCAGACAAAATATCTATAATTTGCTGCAAGGATCAACACCTTTTTGAATGGGTGGTTAAAACTGTTAACATCAGTACGTATGGCAAGTTTGCAGATGCGCTGTAACAGTCAAAAGAAACTGTGATAATAGTAGTAAACCTGACATGATGTTTGCAGCACTGTTTCTGCCTGCAGCACTATTTCAGCCTGCGAATTCAGTGTTTACTGCAGATTGTATCCCGCTATTGCTCTGAGGAATCTAAGGTAGCAGTTCTAGTTCATTTCATTAATTCTTTGATGCATGTTTTACCTGATTCTATGTCATACCAGTAATGGACTTGCTCATGCTGAATTGTGAACAGCAAACTTTCAGATAATTCGACCTTCATAGTTTGTAGTGTTATGCAGACAACTGTGCATCCTATCATTTTTGATAAACAGTCCATTTGATTTGTAATAAATGAAAGTTATATGCTTGATGTAAACTTACAGCTGAAACAAAAAGATGTACCTTCACCAAACTATTAGGACTGCTTAGCAGATACAAAAATTGCAGGCATCTCTTACATCATGCATTTTTCATTTTTTTTCACACTCAACTTCAATAGAATCCATCTTGAGAAAGAAAGAAAAAGGCAGAGGAGAAGACACATACAAAAGAGAGAAGAAGGCAGAATGAAAGTGTGGGGGGGGGGGACGCAGAATGTAGAGGTAGCAGAAAGGTTATGTAAATGATGTCCCATCTTTGATAATATGCAATTACACATTTTTTTTTTGTATCTGATAAAAAGAAGTCCATCTTCAGTAGCCGTTACACTAGGGCCCCTAGTTTTGTCTGCTTCTGACATTGTCATGGAAACTTACCCTTGTGACTGTAGCCCTGAAAGCAGATCTGCACTTGGAAATATTGTCCAACTTATATTTGTCTCATAAAGGTGGTCATGGAAGGCCAAGTTATGGTTACACAAGTTATATTGAGAATGGAGTTGTATAAGAAGGCCATAGAGGTGTCCATTGTTCTAATGGGATGAACCCTGGGAACTTTTTTATGATGGAAATCAATGTAACTTTCTATCCCAAAGAAAGGGTGTGCTTAGTAATATTGTGCCTAATTCAGAATTTGCAAAAGAAATGGCTGTTCTTCCAGAAATATTTGTTTCTATCTCCATAAAGTCTAAGTTGTCTATGGACACCCACATCATGAGTATTCACTGTTGTTGGAGTGTAGTTTTCATAAAAAAACACAGTCCAATTAAAGATTGGTTTAAGTATGATTTTTGTTGGCAATCTTGGGCTCATGGAAAACAAAGGTGGAGTGAAAAAATTCATAATGTGGAAAAAATTCTCTTGGCTGAAGTCGTTACCAAAAGTGGTGGGTGTTGGTTACATACACAGGAATGCAACTTGCAGTACTATTTGTGATGCAGCTTTTTTTTTTTTTTTTTTTTTTGGGTTGGGGGAAAAGGTCTCTAACCTCTATGGTAGGGCTTCACCACCTTACCTAAATCCCCACTGAGAGTTACACAACATCAGGGAAAGGTGTACCTACTCCCCCTAAAAAGAAGTAAACACACAAACAAGTTTCACCCATATTATTTAAACCACCAAGACCAAATAGTGCCTAAGTCAGTAACTTCATATCAGCAGAGGCTTTGAATTCAAAGACCATAAGACTAAATTTCTAGGGCATAAAGTAAATATCCCAAAGAGTGACATGATCTATAATGGAAGGCTATAGAGGGAAAATACATCAAACAATGCATTGCGGACTTTCATTGAAGCAAGGGAGGAAGACTGTCTAGAATGAAAGACTGAAAAAGCCACTAAAGGAACTTTAATGCCTGAAATGTTATATCTGGAATTAAATCTTTCGCAAAGTATGAAAAAAGCAAGAAAACATGATCATCACCCAAATAGCGAAATGGGTCAGTTTCACTTTAAGCAATCTGTATATACGGCGTTTGAGAAGTACTAATGGATACCACTCTCTCTCTATTGAAGCATGGCCCTTTTGACAGTCACTGGAATAGAAGAAACAGGTTGCTGGCATAAGACAAAACCACATGTGAACCTTCATTAACTGAAGGCTAAGGCAGCATCATCTTGAATGATTTTAGTGTGATGCTTTTCTGACAGAGACTGTACGGGGAATTAAAGTCTGCCTTAGCCTTAAAGAGGTTATTGAAATGACATTGGCTTTGATTTTGGCCTCCTGAATGAATTTCCTTAATTTGTCTCATGGTGGCCTAGGGCATCTCTGGCCTCACCTGTTGGTCCCTGGGAAATTAAATTTGGGGCACTTGGTGGTGCTGAAAGGGCAAAAGAGTTGAATACTACAGAAAAGAAACAAGACCACCTGTGAATCACCTGAAGGCAATAACTAAGCCTATCTGCCAGTGAATTGGCCGTCACAGAATATGTATTGCCATGTGTAAATGATTAGAGTTGATGGCTCTTTGCTGTACCCATTCTAGCTATTGATAGTGGGTAGGGATGTGTTCCTCCATTGCTTGCTGACATAGTGGTTTGAGACTACTTGTTTGAGGGAAAGGATCATGTCCTGAGAGTAAAAAAAAAAAAAAAAAAAATTGGCATTTCCAAAAGTGCAGCCAGTTGATGTGAGTACGTTTTATGTGAGCCTCGTGACTGCTCTCTTCCATTGGAGTGCATGTTTGAGCAAAAACTTTCTTATGCAAATAAGGTCATATTAGGATGGTGCAATGAGGAGCTAGTCCTCTAGATAAAGGAAAAGTTGAGGTTCCATGCAGTCTTCAGGCTGCCACTATTTTATGTGCAGGAGGAATGCCCTGGGGGCTGAAAGAACACTAAAAGGAAGAATCCTGAATTGAGTGACTGGCTGTGAGTTAAAAGTGTAGAATCCTCTTGGAATATTTTTGTGGTGGCAATTATTTTGAAGGTCCAAAGAGTACATCAATCTCCTGTTAAAATAGGCCGCATCTTGCCAATTTTATTTTTTTTCTTCTTCGAGATAAAGAAAAAGGTTTGTCCCCACTGCACCACCTTAGTAATGTGTGCTAACTTTAACTTTACACCTTACTTTAGAAAAGAAACTTTGCATAACACTACCACCATACAAGACAACTAAATACAAATGTTTATACACATTAACATGCAAAGTCTGTCCCGTTATCTAACCCTGATTCACACACACACACACTCTAAATCTCTAACTCTTAACATGTAGTCACTTGCACATGCATGTGCGTGCAGACACTCGCACTCACACTCACCCTCACCCTCACTCACCCTTGCCCTCACACTCACACTCACCCTCACCCTCACTCACACTCACACTCACACTCCAACTCCACCTCCTAATAAAGATCCACTTAACTTTTTAATTAACCTGGGCATTTAGCAAGATAGACATTCTATAAAATGAACCTTCAGGAAAAATGTCCCTGCACTTAAACAAATTTACACTCAGTAGTGTATGGAATCCATATACAATGCAATGTGTCTCTCTATCTCCAAAACTTTTTGCCCATTTTTAGTATGGAACTTGTGCATGTGTGTGCCTATGTATGGCTGTGTGTATGTGTAACATGTACATGCGTGCGTGTGTGTGTGTGTGTGTGTGTGTGTATGTAAATATATATATATATGGTTCTCTATCAGAAGCCTGAAACACTATAAGCCTGAAAATCAAAATCCTGAAAACTAAAGTCTGAAAATTCAAAATCCCGATAACTCAAAATCCTGAAAACACAAATAATGCTAATATGTCACTATAAAGACACTAATATCTACCAACTGACCCTGACCCTAACCCTAAGGTCCGTCACTATCGCACACTCACCTGAACCGCGCCCTAACCCTAACTCACTTAAACCGCCCCTAACCCCAATATTTGTCACTATTGCATACATGCCTAACCTGCGCCCTAACCCTAACTCACTTAAACCGCCCCTAACCCTAACATAAAACCAACCGCACACTTACCTGAACCCAACGCATGACCTAACACCACAGGGCTAACAATAGCAAAGCCACAATGACGTCAGTATGTCCATTTTGTGTTTTCAGGATTTTGAGTTTCAGGATTTTGGGCTTCGTTTTTTTTTTTTTCAGCTTTTTTTTTTTCAGGATTTTGATTTTCAGGCTTATAGTGTTTCAGGCTTCTGATAGGGAACCATATATATAGTGAGAGAGAGTGATGTGTGTGTGTGTGTGTGTGTGTATGTGTATGTGTGTGTATATATATATATATATATATATATATATATATATATATATATATATATAAAAATATAGAGAGCTGTGTATATGCGCGTAATATATAAAATGTGTGTATCTCTGTCTATGCATAGTGCTTGGAAAAGTTGTCAGATGCGCGCGCGTGCACACACACACACACACACACAGTTGATCTGCAAATGATCAAAACTCAAATACCTGAGAAACGAGAGAGATGAGAATCTTTTATCCAAGCAGGCAAGCCTGCAACCCTCCACACCCCCTACTACGTGTGTGTGTATGTATGTATGTATGTGTGTGTATATATTTATATTGATATATATATATATATATATATATATATATATATATATATATATATATATATATATATATATATGCCAACAGTATGGAAAAGGTAAATTCCTCTATCCCTGATGTTCCACAGTCTTACACACAGAAAAGCAAGCAATTTTAAATCCGTTTGCTTTTGATGAACCGAGTTGGATTTTCAAACCTGAACTCAAAAAATCAAAACTAAAAGCATCCAGCAACACCTTTCTGCTTGTATATGCCAACTTCAGCATCACACTGCAGCAAGAAAGGGTAAATTCCCCTTTACCTGTTGTCCTGTGATGTCTTACACAGAAAAGCTAGTAATGTAAATCCTAACTTTTGATGAACTGCTTCTTCGCATACAGGACATTTTGATGAAAGGTTAAGCTCACTTAAATATATACACACAAGTTATAATATGAGAGGTATATGCATAGGTTCATAGGTGTGTACTAGGCTAACAACCACAAAGGATTTAAGTCTAGCTGTGTATCTCATATACTAGTTGGGTTTGTATATATGTAATATGTACATATACAGAGTATATGTGTGTGTGGGTCTGTCTACACAACAAGCCTATAGGTAAGTTCTAAGCTAGCTGCCCTTGCGAGCCATTGTAAGCCTAGCCAATTTTCCTTTTTTTGCTTGTATTAACCTAACTCATTTGGTTAGAGATTGTCATTACTGCCCTCCATGATCAATAATTATATGTTATGCCTAATGAGAATACCATAGATAATTTGAGAGGACCCATGCATGGGATAAAACATTTAGAAACTGCCTCCGCTCATTAGTAGTATGGGGGGGGGGGGTGCAGTCCTGGGGTAAATTTTCTATTTTCCATCCATATGTCCAAATTGCACTTGAATATGGATAGGGATAAACTTTGTTCTATGTGGATGGGGGGGGGGGGGATCTGTTTCAAAGCAGCAGTATCCTCTGTATGATGTATGTACGTCTCCCTTCAAACTGTTTTGTTGATGATGCAGAAGAGGTTTAGATCCCTAGATAGAATATTTCTGATGCCGTTTGACTTGCTGATGTGCAGTAAATACATCAGTACTGGGTTGGAGGATCCCCTGTATGCCAGACGCAGGTTACCTGTTTGCAGTCTGTAGGATACAGAGTATAATGACAGGGCTTTGAGTTGGCCCATGTAGGGCATGTTTTTTAGGTCTTGTAAGCTTTGCCCATGTAGGACATGTTTTTTAGGTCTTGTAAACATTTAGTAATGTATCTTTATGGATGTTCCATTTGCATGTTTCTGGACAGATGCATACAAAGGGGGCATTATATTCAATGACTGGCCTAATGAGGGTTCAACAAAGGGAACAGTGATATCCCTAGATCTAGACACAAATCCTTTTGTTTATAAGCTGTGCAAGATAGAAGGACTTTCTTTTACAACAATGAACATGTTGGTCAAAGGTTAGGTCACTGAACAGATGGGTTAACACTTAGGGGTGTATTGTCACTGTGATCTTTCCCTGGGACAGTTGACTTCCCAAAGGTTACAGTAATGGATTTTTTGATATTCTGTCCATGATTTTGGCACCAGTTTATTTAGGACAGATCTTCCTGAAGGATGGCCAAGTAATTTGGGGATTCAGTGACTGCTCCTAGCTGGCAGTCATCTGCAAACTTAGCCAGAGCTGCTTGGTATTGGCTTTTACTTCAGCAAAGTAGATGCCAAACAGGGGAGGTCCCAGCACAGAACATGGGCAGACTCCACTGGTGTCTGTGGCAGTAACATCCCGTATTCTGATTTTCCTTCATCCGGTTTGAGACAGTTGGCAGTCCAGCAGGTGACATAGAGATTTAGTCCCAGTTTATTTAGCTTTTCTACTATGCTTGAGTGGAGAACTGCCTCAAAAGCTTTGGCCAGGTGTGTCTGTTTTTGTAGTGTGTGTGTGTGTGTGTGTGTGTGTGTGTGTGTGTGTGTGTGTCAACTTTCTCCCCCATGTTAGAGTTATAGAGCTGCCAAAAAACTCCCACAAAGTCACCTCAATCATATTTCATCAGACACAGCTAAATTAAGTACTTCTAAAGCAAACTCCTAAAACCAAAAGAGAACTACTTTGCAATCCCACACACTTAACTTTGTTATGCATAAAATCATCAACCACTGGTGATGCCCTTAACATTGTCCATTTTTTTAAACAAAAGGCATTTTTAACTTAGCTTTGTACTAATTACTTTCTTATTATGTGTAACTATTAATAATGTTTGTTTTGTGTTTGTTGTATAATAGCTGCAAGTAACATTTGTTGTATTGTCTGTTTTATACAGAATGTTTCAACTATGTGCTACTTCACTCTATGCCTGAAAATGGTCCATTTTTGATTGGTGCACTATACTGCTGCACAAACAAACAAACATACATAGGCAGGTGCCACTACTTAGATATTCCTTCCCCAACCAAGCTATTAATTTCTTCTCATTCTCTCAACCCTGCTCCTCTTATTTCTTCATTTACTAACTCTGCCAAATGTAAGCTCAAATGCTGGTGAAAACATTATTTGTTTATTTGCATTTATTTCAGTGTAGTCTAACTGGGATGTTTCCCTTTTTCAGCACCCTTTTTTCAGTGGTGGCATGGAGGGATTAGCACCATCAGATTAGAAAGAGAAATAAAAACCTATGTACATTCAGTTAGCAAAAACTATTTTGCAGTTGTCAGGAAAGCAAGTTTAAAAAGAATAACCTCAAACTATAAATATACGTATGTGAGTGCATGTGTGTATGTAGCAATGGGCTCCAAAATGTCCCCAGCATACACCAATCTAGTCCTCCGTGCCTGTGAAGCCGAGGTACTTGTCCACCCCCCTCCACTTCCATAAAGCCAGACTTTACAGAAGATATATTGATGATATTTTTTTTTGTCTGGCAAGGAGCCCAAAATGAACTTCATCTCTGACTCCAGGAGCTCAGCAACAGCATTGGGCTTCTCAAATTGACAGTCACAGAAGTCAGAACCAACGTCCACTTCCTAGATGTTGAAATTACTCTTAATGTACAGACCTGCTGCTTTACTTCTAATACCTACAGGAAGATAACTTTCAGGAGCAATTTCCTTGAGTTTTCCAGCCAACACCCTTACTTCATGAAATATAATATAGTAAATGGGCAGTTAGGCTTTCATCTAGCATCAGTGATGACATCTTCCTAGATTAATGCATTTTCCTGCTTGGTCTTTTCAGGGAAAGAGGTTATCCCCCCCCCCCCCGCTCAACAAGATCCATACAGAAATCTGCAATGCCAGAGCTACCAAATTTAAACCCATTCTTAAGCATAGCTTTCTGACTGAACCCCATGGGAAAGCCTAAAATGGACTTTGTCTTGAGCTTCCTCATTCCTGTCAGCCTAGACATGTCCCATATCAGGAATATCATCAGTAAAAACTGGTGCATCATCCGAACTGATCAGAAAATACACCATACCCCAGGAGACAAGGCCACCTTCAGCTATAAGAAAACCAAAACCCTAAAATCCATTTTTCAGAAATCAGAGAACTTTGTCCTGGAGCCCCCTGATGAATGCAATTCCCACCCTGCCGTGATGCATCCCTGTGGTAATTGCACGGTCTTCATATACTCAGTTGCTCCAAGGACGTGTTCTCTCACAACAAAACCAGAATTAAAATCACTGAGATTTTCAACTGCAGCACCAACTCTTTTATTTCTGCTGCAATTTGCTCGACCTGCAGCAGTTTTTACATTAGTAAAACCGCTAGAAGACTAGCAGACAGAGCCAAAGAACATCTGCTAGCTGTCAAACACCAGAACCCCTCCAATGCACTAGCGAGACATAGCACAAAATGCACCTACTTCTTTGGCTTCAATTTTATTATCCTTGACAGGGTCGCACCCTTCTTTGGAGCTAACTGATAACCTCTTCTGAGTCAGAAAACTCAGCTGCTTCTTCAAGCAGACATTTCCCCAGGCCTCAATGATCACATTAACATCAAATGTGCACTGAAGTGGTTCAGCTGAACCACTGCACCACCTGTTTGCCAACACAGCTATCACTATTCCTCCTACTTTAGGGTCCACTTCTTTAAGCTATCTAGCTCTCAACTTAGGCACTCAACATTTGCACACTTTACCTACCCCTTTAGCTGGGTCTATATCATGTTGTCGAATTCTTAAAAGTTCGAATGTCATGTGGTCGACACCATATGATTGAACTTTTAAAAGTTTGAATGTTTCAACAGAGATCTCCGTACAGTGCGAAATGGGAAGATTTCCCTTTTCTGCACTGTAGTATGATCTTGGAGTTGGTATATTTAAAGAGTGGGCAGATGGGGGGAGCTTGCCCCCCTGCTTAAACTGTTCAAGTAGTTTTTTCTTTGGTTTATTTTTTTTTTATTACATTTTCAAGCTTAAAAGTTTGATTATGTAATATAGACGCTTTAGCTCCACCTGTATCTCAAACACATAACTTTACCTCTACCACCACTCAACACAGCACCACCTGTATCTCACCTTTTGATATTTGCCTTACACGTTTTATTTCTACACTTCCTTAATCAGCAAACACCACCACCTATTTTTCAAACTTGGTAAATACTATGTTAAATTATATGTTTAACCTTTTTATTTGGTTACTGTAACCTTTTCAGTGATCACTGTAACTATTTATAGCTCTGCAACTAAACTGCACTTACTTTCTGAAGAAGTTCCATTAATAAAAGGAATGAAAGCACTCAAAATACACTGGTTCAGCATGTTCTTCTTTGGATACCACTCTGATTCTGATGTCTGTATCTATGTTGTTCTTCTTCTTCTTTCGGATTCTCCCGGTTAGGGGTTGACACAGCGGAACTCCGGTCCGCTAATGATTGGCAGTAGATTTTTACGGTGCCAAGGTGCCAGCTCGACGCCCAACCTTCAACAAAAGCACGCCCATTCTACGCATGTCTTTTGAACGCCACTCGACCGTGGGGAGGACATGCAGACTCCAAACAGAAAGTGCTCCAGCCGAGAATCGAACGGGAGAACCTCTTGCTGTGAGGCAACAATGCTACCGCTGCACCACTGCGGCAGATGTATGTAATATACATGTATTTTTTTTATATATATATATATATATATATATATATATATATATATATATATATATAATTTTTTCTCACCTTCATCCTAGCATGTCTCCCATTGCTCCTCTCCCTATAGCTTAGTCTACCAGCCACTCCAGTCTATCCTCAGACTATTACCAATTTTTTTTCCAGCCGGGACCAGTGTGGAACCCAAGAGCATGCTGTCCATCTTTCAGGTGGAAGAAGGTTCTGTCTTATGACCTACCGTGTTACTATTTGATGTGTGTACTGACACCCCCAGTTGGCAGACTGTACCAAAGTGCTCCACACTTCTGCATGGAGCTGAAATTGGCATACTGGACTGCCCTTTAGCTGAGCTACAACATAATTGGTTTACTGGCCATGTAATTCCTACAACTTTGTGTGCCCATGCACACATCTACTGTCCCCCCACAGGATGGGTACATATTCCCTCCCTACTGCTTCTCCAACCTGCTGATCGAGCCTGAGTTGACTGAGCTTTAGTCAGGGCTTTACCTGTCTATACCAACAGCTTGGCTAGACTATACTTACACAATTGAAAGCAAAGATTTGTGTGGTAGGTAGAAAAAAATCAAAATTGTGGAAATGATAAATTCTAGAAAAAATATTTTGCACAGTCATTCAAACTAGTTTGAAGAGAATAAGCTTATATACAGGAATTAACATACAAAACAATTGGTAAATTAAAATTAAATGTGAACTGGTTAAAAGTATAAATGTGGCAACTGTTTACTGTAGTATTATTCCAAGTTATCTTAAGTTATGATCATGAGGTAATTTCTGAGGAATAATTGTGGGTTAGAAATTTGCTTATATTATGGAAGAAACAGGTATATTGTTGAACTAAGCACAGGTGGTATGATTAATTAGTAGGATATAGTAGACAGGTGTTGGTCATTTGATAGTGGAAGGTAAGAAGTACAGAGAGATTAGCGGGATGTAGAAGGTAGATGAGGAGTGTCAAGTAAGGTATTGCAGTTAGTAATTGCTTACCAGTAGTACTGCAACAATTTATTATAGGGAAAAGGAATGGCTAGATATTTGGAAATTAATTTAGGGAAAGATGGAGACCACTAATTTAGTCAATATGCGAGATGTGTGATATTTGAGGGTGGTGGAGCATGAATAAAAAATATTTATTGTATTGGTGGGTGAGGACAGGGGAAATATGGTTAAGGTATAGTTTGAATACTGCATTTAGAAAATCATGTTAGCCATGTAAAGGAATTAGGGGATGAATAATAACACTCGAGGAAGTT
Organism: Protopterus annectens; assembly: GCF_019279795.1. NCBI lineage: Eukaryota > Metazoa > Chordata > Ceratodontiformes > Protopteridae > Protopterus > Protopterus annectens. The sequence goes on from NC_056741.1 coordinate 1,115,837,470, forward strand.
GCTGCAAGTGGAAAGGACAAGGGTAGAGATATGGTGTACATTTTAGTAGGAGAAAAAATGAAAAGTGAAGATGACAGTTGGAGTATTCAGTTCTAGGAATGTTGAAGATGTGAAAAGTGTTTGAGTACAGTATGGTGTTTAAGGGGAGGTCAAAGTAAAGTTAAGAAAAAAAAGGAAAGGTTCTTATGTGGGAATAATTAATTCCTAGAGGAGGACTAGGATAAAAGATTATGTGGCACTGGGTAATTATGAAAAAGTCTCTTGAATATGATGTAGTGTTTGGAGGATATAGGAGGGCAGAATTTTATCTTCTGACATAATCAGTGTAGTATGGCACATTTGCAAGACCAGTTAGTAAATGGATAGTTCCATAGTTGTGATAGAAATTGTTAATGGTTAGTTTCTTTTCTGAGTTTCTTTGGGATTGAATTCCGTTCTTTGCTGTATAGATTGGGAATAATGAGTCTGCAAGATGATGATTTGATCTCCTTGTAAATGACAAGTTTTGATTTTCTAATCTGTTCTCTGGAAAGAGTGTACTTTTAGATTAGATTTGTGGGAGGGCACCTCTCATGTTTGTTTATGATGTTATGAATTATTTTGAGTTGAGAGAAAGTTTAACTGGTTTGTAGTTCTAATAAGTTTTATAATGCAATACATAGATGAGTTATGCTTTGAATGTAAGTAAATGATTTTATTGGAGACGGTCTGCAGTTTGTTCAGGTAGGTATGTTTTGTTGGATATTTGAGATAGCTGGAGCTTAGAAAAGTTACACTGGAGAGGGGATGAACAGTAGGTGAGTATAGCCAGGCAGTTAAAGTTTAGCTTTGTAAAATAGTCCAGGTTGTTTTATTTTCTTTATCCTTTTGTTGACCTGGTTAGTCCCACTAGGGTAGTAGCCTCTCTTCTGGGGAAACCTGAGGTGGTTTTTATACTACTAGGCAAAATTTGTCTGGGGCATCAGGGAACTTCCCCTGCTTTCCTCAATATGTGCTGCAGGATCTTTTACATCCACCTGAGCTGCCACCAAATCAAGCAGATGGAGCCATGGTTTAATGTCTCATCCAAAGGGGATGGCATACTCAGGAGTACAGCACCCCCTTTATGCTGCATTGCAGCTTCGGCAATCATTTTACCTGATGTGGGAATAGAACCTACAGACTTCTGCACCACAGGTGATTGTGCTACTTGTTGTGCCTCTGACCTGTTGGTTTGTCTCTTTAGTAAGATGATTGCTTTATTTGTCATATTTTTAGGTGTTGGTCTGTAATGGCTCCGACTAGTTTCATTTGTTACTGTTCTGTACATGCAATGTATTATGAAGTTATGAGATTCTTAACTGTTACTTTTTTTGGTTTCTGTATAAGGCTTTATTGTTGGTCTTGCTTCTCTATTACGCTACCTGTGGAAAAGAAAACTGCATACTTATTCTCACATCTGGTTTCTGCAACAAGTACTACTGCAGAAACAAAAGAAACACCCAAATAGGACTTGCGTACAAATACTTTACCTTTGTATCCAGCACCATCTGTGCAGCTATACCACCCAGTCCTTGAATTTTGATATTTGTCCTCCTGATGTATAAAATTAAGATCATTATCCTGCGAGTTACTGCTTTCTATGTATATGGAAGTTGTTCTTCAAGAGCACATTGACCCCTTTTTTACTACTTCAGTGAAATTCTGTCGAAACGCTACACCTTCATCATTATTCCTGTCTGACAACATTCATCAAAACCCCAGTCTATCACCCAGTATATTGTCAAGGCCATGAAGCAGGAGCAGTGATGGTGCTCTTAGAAAAAGTAGTTTGGGAATTGACGTAGTAAACATGATGCAAGACTACACACTCAAGAATAAAGCTCCTGACTGGCTTACACTCCAAATAGGCGTACAGAACTAAAAATTAGGAAGATGGAGACATATAAATTACTCTTGTTACCATAGTAGAATCTGTGCTGAATGACATGTTCCATACTAGATTCAACAAAAATTTCATATTGGGCATTTCACTTTAAATATCACTGGTACAGGAGACTCATGGCTACAAAGATGTTGCAGTTTAAAAGGCTTTGACCACCTTGTAAAGCTGGGTTGTCCAACCTTTTGGCTTGCATGGGCCACATTGAGTGAAGAGGAATTTTCTCATCATAAATTTTTGATCTAATTTTGCTCTTCAAGTACTTCATCCTTGAAAATATTTGTTCACAGATGTATGTATTAACAAATAATGATGACAAGAATAGGACGTGATTGTGAAACGAGGAACATTTTTCTCTGGGAAGACCGGTCTTATAAAAGTCTAATAAAGAGAAGAGATCCGAATTTTGTTTGAGTTAAATGTGTAATTGCAGTTCAATACATTCCATCTGTAAATTCACAGGTAATTTATGTATGTCAACTGAAAATGGAGTTGCAAATATACCAAAAAATTGATTACTTTTTTCAGCAATCTTGAAACATACTCTGAAATTCCTCTATCAAAATGGAAGGCAAGGCTGCATATTTTTTGCTGTTTACAGGAATGTGTTTAGAAAATGTATTAAAATGCGTAAAATTATTTGCCATAACTTGAGCTTACCATTTTGAATGTTGTTATGGTTTGAAACATAGCACAGATAAATTGATTTTCACCTTGAAGACTCATTTTAATTTATTTAAATAATTGGTCAAATCCACCAAAAGTGCTAAATCTTGGAACCATTTTTCATCTTCAAGTTCTGGCACAAATTTTCCTTTTGATTCCATAACTGACTTGATTTTGTTTCACAAATTCTAAAATATTTTCAGCATTTTACCCCTACTTAGCCATGTCTGCTTACTTTAGAAAAATAAATGATATCCCCAAAATAAGCATCCATACCTTTAAGGAACTCCTGGAATTACCGATCATTCAATCCCTTGGACCTTCAGTTTTGATGATGGTTTGCATGATATTATCCAATTCTTAAATTTTTGCGCATACATTTTGTTGATGCACAATGCAGTGATATTTCATCAAACTTGAGATTCTAACGACAGTGGCTTCATCTGTTATTAATTTTATAAGTCCCTCTTTTTTACCAAGAGATGCTTGTGCGCCATCAGAAGCTGTACCAGATATGTTGCCAAAGGGTAAAGAAAATAGTTGTAATGTAATTTTTACTGCTTCAAACAAACCAAGAGATTTAGTTGTATCTTTTATTGGCACCAGAGAAGCTAGTATCTCTAATAGAAATGGCAAGTTGAGTAGTATATGTAGCATCAGTACTTTCATCTATCACCAAAGCATAACATTTGAAATTAGCAGCTTTACTCTCCAAATCTCTTTTGATAGATTTTTCTGTTTCTTCATTTCACCTGGTTATAGTCTGGTGAGACAAACTGATGTTAGAAAATTCAATTTTTTTTAATCAGGACAAATTATATCTGCCACGTTTTTCATACATTGCTTAATAAAGTCACCATCACTAAATGGTTTTGATCTTTTTGCAGTCAGATTTGCTACCGCATAACTAGCTTTTATAATAGTCTGTTTGCATTGTAACTTTTTAAAAAGATTTTGTTGAGATGAATGTCTGTTTTTTAGTTCCGCTACTTTATCTTTACGTAACATTCCCTGAAATGCATTGGATTTGACAGTATGTTTTTGCACATAATGTCTTTTCAAGTTGTAATCTTTGAAACTGACACGATTTCCCTACATGTTAAACATAGTACTTTATTTGCCTCGACAAAATAGTAATCATCTGTCCAGTTTCTGTTGCACACACTTCCTTCATCTGCAGTTTTTCTTTCTTTTTTTGGCTCTATTTTCATTTGAAATGACATTGAAAATATGTTTAATAAAAACATTAATCAAATAGCAACCATTTACACAAGCATTCAGAAAGATAAATGCAGTCCAACTCACATTCTATACCACTAAAAACCAGTAACAGTTCTGTGTAGCAATGTTAATTTTCTTGTATGAATGCACCTACAGTGGATCTAGGAAGTTGACTTTGGTCACCCATGGCAGCGAAACACAAGACAAAGAGGCTCAATGTGGCCTAGGCAAGCCAAAAGGGGTTATTATTCTGTTCTACAACAGCCACCAATACAGTACTTTACAGTAATTTCTATGCAACCCATTGCTTCTTCAATGTCTTCTTGTGTACAGTATTAGAAGGAGGGGGGAGCAAAACACTCGGCAACAAACTCTTTGTTTTAAAAGTAAAAAAACTGAGTGGACTGTTCCTTTGGATCTTTTTCAGCCATGACCTGGACACAAAGTAAAATGAAAAAGAACCAATAAAAAAAGAAACAGTAAATAAGGATACATAGCAGAACTCAGAAGACAGAAAAATACTCACAAATATGCATGAATGAACATGAACAGATATTAGTAAATGACAGCAAATAAAAGGTACAAGTTCATATCTGCCATAGAGAGTGTCGTATAACAAGCAGTGAAGAACAGAAACTACAAACAGGTTAACTGCACATTTGTTTTTTTTTTCTACCCTACAGTCTGATGATGTGATCAAACTCATTTCTGCATGATTACTTCCTAAATTAGTAAAATGTCAACAGTTAAAGCACAACAATGGAATTTTATTATTAAATGTTCACTTTCCTGTTCTTTCTCTCTCTATTTATTGTCCCTGCTATGAATAAACATCAACACAGCATTTTAAATATTTTAAATTGACTGTTTCTGTCCACTAGAACAGTACCTTACTGTACTGTGTTGGTTTCAGTTTCAAAAAACTTTTAACCTGCCATGGAAAAGTCTCCAATTCATTGATGTCATCAAGGCCACTGAATACAGGTAGTTTTCTGGTCAATTCCCTCCCCAAACTGACATCACCATGACTGTCCTAAAAACCCACCCATGCTGCAATGTCACAGCTCCCTGGTCCTTCCACTACCCATACAGAAAGTAAAGGCTAGAACAAGGAAACAGTATATGAGTGCTCCCTGGTCCTTCCCCTACCCATACAAAAAGTAAAGGCTAGAACAAGGAAACCGTATACGAGTCAAGTCTTCTGCTGTCAATCACAACAGGTAACAGCTCAAATTACCCTTAGCAGTTTGACAGCTAGGGAAGTTAGGTGTGAAGGGGGATGGGAGATGAGTCAATGTAATACAATTCAGGCTTCACAAAAAAAACTGCAGTGTAGCCATTCTAAAAAGAAGCAGTAGTAAAAATCACTTTGAAAGTCTGTTCTGTGGCATTTACACTGTTTATGCTTTAAGTAGTCATTGAACTGCATGAAGTATTAGTTAAAACTAACTGACTGAAAACAGTAGTGTATGCATGTAAAATCAATGCAGTGACAGGAGCTGTAGGAAGAAAGAGGCCCGTGCAATTTAACTTTTTACAGATGAGCATTGCATTGTGGGATACCTAAAGGCAGACTAAACAATCAGAATTACTTCAAGATGCCAGACCCCATATGGCCAGACTCAGAAATTATGTATAAAAGTATTTAAAAAACTGTAAATAGTCCCAGAGTGGTGTTAAAATGTAGGAAATGCCAAACCATGATGGAATAAACATGTTTTTAGGTCTGTGGGTGCAGTTCTTCTTTAAGTAAAACTTTATACAGATGCATACTTCTCTGTCCTGTCATTCATTCATTCATTCACAAGACAACTAATGGGGAATCAAAATTGGCCAATAACAGACAATGAACTCATTGAAAATACAAGGACATACGGTTAATAATCTTTACCCTCACAACTCAAATATTCCATTTCATACACTTGGCTAGGCTGAAGAAAAGCCTTGGTCTACTACTCTAAATTAAACAAAAAGCAGACAAGAATACCACGCCCAAGCAAACAACTGAAGCAAAGAGAACAAGTATGAAATAAGTACCTGCCCTGAATAAGTTTATCTCATATTGATAAAAAAACGACAAATTGTTTCTTCCAAAACAAAAACTTACTGTATAGTCAGATAATTTCTAGCATCCACTGACTGCCACTATCACGAGGAAACTGCCACCATCAGAGAAAATAAACAAGTACAGTACACAGCTGATGTGAGACTAAATCTGAAAAATCCGCTCTACCATACGATTTTTGTGTACGTTACATTAAGATGATGGAGTATATGCCAAAAACAAAGAAAAAAATTGCATGTATATTACAGTGCACAGTAAAAAAGAACCTTCTTCCCAAGTAAATCAAGCTAACCGGTACAGTACACAATGTCTTTCACATTCCCTGCATCCCCACCTCTCTTCATTCCATATTACTTTACCTGCAAATCAAAGCAAAGTTACAGTAAAGCAAAACATTCCCCTGCACCAGGAGATTATATTAAAAATTATATTAAATTATTATATTTAAAAAAAAAAAAAAAAAAAAAGAAAGTCATAACAGCCCCCAAAACACAAATAGACCCCTACAATTTGGTTGGCCCTGCCAGTGTTCTATTAAAAAAAGAATCATCAACAGACCCCAAAATACGTTGTCTCCCTATATCTGGTTAGTTAGACTGAAATGTGTAGACCAGTGGTCTCCAATCTTTTTTGCAGCAAGGAGCAGTTTCATGTAAGACAATTTTCCAGGGACCGGCCATCGCATGCACATAATAAGCAAGCAATAATGCCCAACAGGGTGTTTGTGAATCTATAATTAATGCCTGCCCAGGGGTGTTATGAGGCATTATTAAGCTTATGGGCTTTCAGTAAAATTGTTGTATATAATTTTTATTTATATATTTTGATGTAAAATAGTTCCTCCACCTAATAATGTATAAAACTTGCTGTAGCTGATGTATATGTCAATGGTGTTACTGTTGGAGGAAGCATTTTACATCCAAAATATACCACCAAAAAAATATCCAGGCATGTACTTTATTTTTTGGTCTCTTACTCCTAAAACATTTGGTCTGTTGCCAGTCATTGGAGATTGAAGTTAGCAAGTAAATAATTGCATACATTGGAGTTTGACTATTATTTTCTTCAGAAAATTCATCCTAACACAAATCCTTTTATTTAAACAAGTTTGTAATTTTATAAGAGTAGTAATTAAACTATGTTCCTATGTTTGAGCTTTTGTTCCTTCTTTATTTTTAAAAATGGGTTTATCCAGATTTCTTCACCTGAATAATCTAGAGATATGCAAACCTCTTTACTGTGGCTCTCACTCACTCTCTCGCGCACACTTCTGTTTCAGAAAATGTATGCTAACACAAATCCTAATAATCAAGTAAAATATGTTCATGTTTTGAACCTTTGTCCCCCCTTTATTTTAGGCTTATCCAAATATCTTGAGCTAAGAGCCAACAGAGCATACCTTTCAGCTCTTCAGATTTTTGCAGAATGCCCAGATTTCTGGCTGACATGTTTGGTCTCATCCTCATAAAATGTATAGTTTTTTAGCAAATGACTGGGGATTGCAGTCATTAATTACAGGCATTTGAGTTTCAGACTTCATATCATTCGGCTAATACATGCAGAAACCCTGTTGTTCTAGCACCTTTCTAAGCTTATAAAGCCAATATTTAAAATCTGCCCTTATTTTTGGTTGTTTGCCCCCCCCCCCTATTTTTTGTCTGTGTCCAGATTTCTTGTGTGGAGAGGTTGGGAGGTATGGTTGAAAGGTACACAAACCTCTGATGCTGCTGCTGCCAGGGATTGCTGTCACTCTTCACCCTCACACACACACACACACACACACACGAGTCTCTTCTGCTTTCATACATACATTCACTCACACATGCAGACAGAAACATTAACGCACTTCTACAAATACATACACTTTTTTTGGAACAGTCAGTTGCCCGGTTGGGGACCACTGTGCTACATGTTCTGCCGATAGCCTGAAATTTAAGAAAGTGTTACTTCTGCTGTGGTGGGTGGGGTTTTATTATGGTAATTTGGTGTAAAAGAAAACAAATGAAAAAGATAAAACTTGATAAAGTAAGAAAAGCATGACAAAGTAAGTCTATTATTCCAGCAGAGAAGCATCCCTTGCAACATTTATCAGTCAGATTCAACATCAGCCACAGAGGGCCAGAGAGGTCATTAGGATTAAGTAAAAAAGAATCACTACAGAAGTAGATTATTAACACTAGAAGGGAAGAATTGCCAGGCCCTGGCATTTGAGCAACTCCTGTCACATGTTAGAATTATACTGATTCAAGTACTCTAGTTTGGGGCCTACAAAAAGGCTCACATGAAAACTTGCATGCCTCAGCACAGACATCACTGCCTGCCCAAACTATGGGAAACTAATGAAAGTAAGAACCCAATACAGCAACAAACTAATATCGTGCCCTCACCAAATCAAGAAGAGAATTGCATATGTCTAGTTAGCTATTCACAGTGACACATCACTATCCAGGCACAAAAGCTTTCCTGTTTAAGAAATGTTATGAACCTTCAGTCCTAAATGATCCTGGAAAAGTCTGGCAAACCAGAGAGGAGTCAAACTGCAGTAAGTTATTTCTTGAGCAGCACCATGGCAAAAAAATTACTAAAATAGTGCCACTACACAAGAAATACATGTACCACATTTCAAGTCATGTTAAAAGTACAGGAAAGGCATTTAATGGTACTTTGACTTAGTGTGGTGTTGTCAAGTCAAAAATTAATTATGAAATTTTATTCACCTGGTCAATTTTACTTGTATTTTGTTTCAGAACCAAGGAAAATTTAAAGCAAAAGTTTTGTTTTACTGAAATGCATCCTAGTCAGACTTCTACTGCACAATACATCTAAAATTAGTAAAATAAACCTCTTACTCTTTTCACAGTCCTGGGCCCCCCATTCCAGATAAAGTACTGTACTGAATTGCTGCGCAGTCGGGTCAAATCACATAACAATGTTAAGTACAGTTTGCAATCCTTTGTGGCCTGCAGGCCACGAGTTGGACACTCCTGTCATAAAGCAAAGAGCAAGACAGAGCTGCTCAAGAGGGAGTGACTCCACTCAGTAGTGTATCTAACACAGATAAGGCAAAGGTGTGGAAGAGTCGAAATCCATCCCAGTAGTCATAGGGAGTACTGTCTAGTCACTTCCATATAGTCATTTTAAAATACTAAAAAGACCACCACAATCAAATGGCTCTAAATATTGGAATTTTACATTACTGTTGCCTCTTATGCAAGATTTGCTATTTCCTGTGACCTTTGGGCATCTAAAGGGACAAAGGGAGAGAGTGGCCAATGGCTAACACCACACATAAAAGCCTTAAAGGAGAACCACACCCACAGACTGAAAAAAAAACGTGTATTTTATTTATTTATTTTATTTTATATTTGTTGACCGGGCTAGTCTAGCTGGATACATATCCATTTTCAGTAGAGGCCCGGGGAGAAAAGCTCCAAACATGAGTAAATTATAACATTCAAAAAATGACTAGTTTCAATTACATAGCAAGACATACTAAGAAGAGTAATTAATTTGTGAACAATGTATGGTTTCATTAGAGTAGGTGTAAGAAATAATCAAGTATTAGTTCTTTAGTAGGTGTCATGTACAATCACACAAGAGGTTACAGTATTTGAACATTAGCATTCCCTTGAAAAATAAATCATTAAGTCAGCAAAAAGAAGAGAATGGGAAGGAAAAGATGCAGGTAAAAAAGAGTGGGTTGGTCATAATTATTCAAGAGTTGTAGGGGGGTATTTGTTCTGGGAGCAGGAGAGGAAAGGGGAGGAGAAGAAAGAAAAGTATGATTCAATCAGGCTTTGAGCAGGGGCAAAGCCAATGTATTTTTAGGTGATCTCTGAGGTGTTTCTTAAAGATTGGTGTAGATGAGAGAGAAGGGAGTGTACTAGGAAGTTTGTTCCAGATTCTACCCACAACATTAGAAAAGAGTGACGCCCGCTTTGTTATTAGATAAATTGTTGGCAATAAGTAACTTATTAGAAGAGCGTAGTGTTGTAAGATTTTTATATGGGGAGATCAGATTAGAGAGGATAGGAGTAATAGTAGGATGGTGCAGGATTTTTTGTGCGATCACAAGTTGATTGTAATGTAGTTGGTTTTGTAGTTCTAGCCATCTGAGTTGTTTAAGGTTAAGACAATGGTGGGTTCTATATGGAGAGCCAGTGGCAAATCTGGTTATGTTATTGTAGCTAGTTTCCAGTTTGGTGAGATTATTCTTTGAAAGATTGGTATAAATGGCGGATGCATAGAATAGGGTAGATGTAAGATGAGTCTGGGCAATGGATTTCCTAGCTAGTGGGGTAAGGAAGGGTTTTATTCTATACAGGGAGCCTAATTTTTTATTGACAGATTTAATAGTACATGTGCATCGAAGTTGAGGTTATGGTCAATAGTTACGCCAAGGAGATGAGCAGTAGAATCGGGGGAAATACAGGTTCCGTTGTCAGAGGTAATAGTGAAGTGGATCTGTGTTGATTTTTTTGGTGGGAGTAAAAAGTAGTAGTTTAGTTTTTTTGGGGTTAAGAAGAAGGCAGCGTTGGGTGAACCATTTTTCAACTGTGTTGAATACATTTTGTGTAAGGGTCTGGAGAGAGGAAGAAGACTTGGCAGTACAGATAAGAGTAGAGTCATCAGCGTATTGTATACAGGTGGATTGTGGAAAAACAGTATGGAGATCATTAATAAAGATGGAGAAAAGAAGAGGGCCTAGGATAGAACCTTGAGGAACTCCAGTGCTCACTGGGAGGTGTGTGAATAGATTATTGTCGCAGAGTACTGCTTGCTGTCTATTTTCCAGATAAGATTTGAACCAAAGGATTGCTTGTGGGTCAAGAGATTGCGCTTTTAGCACATTGATAAGTAGGTTGTGATTGACCATGTCAAAGGCTTTAGATAGGTCAATAAATAGAGCGGCTGAGAGAGAGTTATTGTTCCGATTCCTGTTTATGCAATCAATAAGTTAGCAGGGAAGAAGTAGTGCTATGAAAGGGCCTAAAACCGTGTTGACAATTAGCAAGCAAGTTGTTGTGGAGAAGGTGCTGAAGTAGTTGATGGTGAATACATTTTTCCATAATTTTGGCTAATGGGGAGAGTAGAGCAATTGGTCAGTAGTTGGAGATATCAGTAGATTTACCTCCTTTGTGCAAGGGGATTATATGAGATACTTTCCATATGGAGGGGATGTAGCCTTCTGAGATAGATCTGTTTATAAGGATGGAAACAGGGTATGCTATGGCTTTAGCTGCAATTTGAAGGTATTCTGCTGGGAGGCTATCAGCAGAGGGAGTGCAGGGTTTGAGTTTTGGAAGGAGTTTGCAGATAAAGGATGTTGGAACAGGTTGCAAATGTAGGGAGGGAAGTGGACTGTTAGTATGTTGTGAAGGAGTGGGGGTGATGGGTGCTAGTGTTTGAGTTGGAGTTTGAATAGCTTCAATTAAGTAATTGTTAAAAGCATTAGCTATTTGCAGAGGGTTATTATTGGGAATAGAATAGGGAGAAGGAGTTCTAGCATGTCCTGGTTTGAGCAGTTTATTAATGCCAGACCAAAACTTTTGAGGATTTTTAGAGTGCGATTGTTGAAGGTGGGAATAGTAGTTTTTTTTTTTTGTCTGAGATTATATTCTTTTTGACAGCATTTCTTACCTGTTTAAAGTATAGATGGTCTGCAGAGCTTTTAGAGGTTCTCCATTTTGCCCATATTTTGTTTCGTAGAAGCATTTTTTCTTTAGTTTGTTTTGTGAGCCAAGGGGCTATTTTGATTCTAACTCTGGAGGAGCGGAAGGGAGCATGGCTATTTAGAATTTGAAGGAATGTAGAATTAAAATAGGAGATTGCTTCATCCAGCTTAAGTAGCTTTAGAGATGACCAGTTACAGGCTTTTAGCTCATTAATGAAGTTCTCTACTTGGAAGTGTTTTTTAGAACGATAGGTAACAAAATTGTTATTTTTAGGGCTGTAGTTTTTTTGTTTTGTAATGTAGGTTAGAATGTGATCACTGATGTCATCTGGGAGAGTTCCTGTTTTGTAGGTATCTGGATGGCTATTTATAAGGATCCAGTCAAGAGTAGTTTCTTTATTACTTGGTTTGTGGATTCTAGTAGGGGTGTTTATTATTTGGTTGAAACCAAATAGATTTATGTGGGTGTTAGGGTTGGGGGAATTACATGTAGTCCAGTCTATATTAAAATCACCTAATACAATCGTTTCTTGAGGTAAGTGAGTGGAAAGGCTACTAAGAATGTTTTCTAGAGTGCTAATATTATTTCCTGGAGGGGTGTAAGAGCAGATTATATAGATAGTAGAAGTCTGACTAGGATGCATTTCAGTATTTCATCAAGTTTTGATATTTCCTATATGTTAACAGCACTCTGGGACCATTTACAGTTTTTTTGAAATTTTAATACTCTTACCACATGGGATCTAGCATGTTGAAATAGTTTCTAAGTTTTACTAAGCCTCCTGCTATCCCACAATGCAGTGTTTGTCTCAAAACCATGACATCACGCAGGCGTCCTTGTTCCGCAGTTGCTGTCACAGTATTCACTTAGCATGCATCCACTCTGTTGCTTCAATCACAAACTTTTAACTAAACAATGGTTGCTTTTCAGTGGCTAATTATACCACAAGCAGCTGAAATGCCAAGGAATAGACTTGCAAAGTTTTTGTTACTGCAGCTTCTTGTTAGACTTGCTAATTTTTAAGTCTTTTGTTATTCCTGACTTGTAGTTTTTCTATTAATCTCCCCTCCCCCCGTTACACCACCTCCCTAGCTGTCACAGAGCTGTAGGTAATTTGAGCTGTTTACTGCTGTGATTGACATTTCACAGCAGGAGTCTTGAGTAATGGCCTGCTTACCTCTTCCAGTCTTACTCTGACAGTGGGACATTTTTTTAGCTGCACCACAGGCTGTTATGAAATTGCCATCCCTGCTCAAAAGCACTTCAGGAGGCACTGTTTTGCAAGCATTTTGATTTCCTATTCTCAGGCCTTCCTGTTGACTGAAGGTACCAAACATTTTGACTGCTGTGGTGTAAAAAAAAACAAACCAAAAAAAAAAAAAAATGGAGGACAGTTCTAGGGCATTACACTTTTGCATTAATCTGTATTAAAATCCATGTTACTTTCAGAATTTCTAAAATGCTCAGTGCTGCACCACAATTTAATTGAAGTTAATTTGTCCACAGCAGGATTACCAAGCAATGCATTACAGCAAACTCAGGACATACATATTATGTGCCCATTTACCAACTACAGTATGGTTGCCAGTGATTATCTGCGACTTATAACAGATGTGGGGTGTTCTCATTTTTGCTGTTTTTGTAAATTCCTTAATTGTTTGTATGTAAAGCACTGCATGTGCATATAAAGCAACAAGAATGCATGTATCATGCTATCCCAAGCAAAACCAAGACTCACTCCTCCAAGAAAAGGAAGCCAGTCTGGTGGACCCCTGCCATAAACAAACTATACAATAGGAGGAAACTAGTACAGAAACAAAGAGTAAAATCCCAAGATGGGAAGACATCCCTGATCAGTATCAGCAAGAAACCAAGATCCCTGAAAATCATCCAAGGCTAGCTTTGAAAGAAAAATTGCCAATGACTCGAAAGATAACCACAAAGCATTATTTAGCTATGTCAAGAATCTAAGTGGCAACTCACAAATCTGCTTTGAGTTACACTGACACACAGGTTAAAACAGCCCTTTCCAAAGCCAAAAACACAGCATCAATGGGACCGGATGGTGTCCCAGGCTGTCTTACATGAGGTCCAAAATTAACTAACCCCTCACCTAAACACACTGTTCAATCTCAGCCTGTCCACAGGCTACATACCCATAGAGTGGTGCACAGCAATGGTTATCCTGCCCCACAAAGGTGGAGTCACAACAGACCCCGGGAACTATCGCCTTATAAGCCTGATCTGCAAAGCTATGGAGCGCATTATCATGGAACTCATTAACAGAGACATTGGGAACCTCCAAACACTGGACCCTACCCGATTCGGCTTTGTTAAGGGTAGGTCATGCCTCCTAAACCTAATAGACTTCTTTGAGACGGCTATAGATGAGAGAAAGGTGGCCCACAGCCTACCTAGACCTCGCCAAGGTCTTCAACACCATTTCCCATTCTGGTATTCTAGACAAGCTCACCAGCCTGAACATAAACCCCTACATCACAAGATGGGTTGCCAGCTGGCTCATGGATAGAACCCACACGGTAAGAGTTGTGGGTTCTAGGTCTGTCTCTAAACCTGTTACAAGTGGCGTCCCACAGGGCTCAGTCTTGGGACCCCTCCTGTTCAGTATATACTTATCAGAGGTATAGGCAAGCACAGGAGGACTATAGCTGACCAAATTCGCAGACGACTGCAGATTAGGGGCCATAATTGACTCTCCGGCTGACATACATCCTCCAAATGAGTCTTAATGAGACGGATACCTGGTGTCAAAATCATGGCCTCAAGCTAAATGCCAAAACATGCATAGTAATTCCCTTTGGGGAAAAAAAAGTACCCACGCAGTACCACATAAGTTTTATTTATTTATTATTTCTCTTTTGGAATTTTGTCTTACTCACAATTTTTTTGAATTTGATGGAAAATATTACTTACAAAAGGAAGGCACGGCAATGGGTGCTAGTTTTGCTCCCTCCTATGCTACAATTTTCATGGGGTATTTTGAAAATTAGTTTTTGTATACTTCGGCTTTTTTTCACAATAATGTTATTATGTACAAAAAGATTTATTGATTATTTGTTGTTTTTGTGTCAGGGTGATCCACTGGAGTTCAATGGTTTTATATCTGATCTGAAATTGAATCCATGTGGTTTGGACTTCACTTATGTTGTGGACACAAGATCCATCCAGTTTTTGGATGTTAGTCTCTATATTGGTTGTGATGGAAAAATTCATCATAAACCTTTTCACAAAACAACGGCAGTCAATAATTTTCTGCATGCTACAAGCATGCATAGCACTGATTTAATCAACTCATTACCTTTAGGAGAGTTTAAAAGAATTGCTGGTAATACATCAGAGGTTAAGAATATTAAAAGGGAATTTGATTTAATTTGTGAAAAATTAAAAAAAGGGGGATATCAGTGGAATAATATTATGTTACATAGAAAAACAGTGGAAAGCGAGTTAAATTTGGGTTTTTTGGAATTTTATCCCTACCATAACATCAAGGAAAGTAAAAATAACAGAGAACCTTCAAAAACAACTTTGAGGGGTAAAACTATTTCAGATGATGAGAATAAAATATTTTTCGTCAATAGGTATTCCCTTTTTTCGTCTAGTTTAAAACAAATTGTGCAGGAATTATGGCCTATTATTATGGGTGATGATTTTCTTAAAACTATTATACATAATAGGATAATTTTTTCCCATAGCAGATGTAGTAACCTTAAGGAGTTGGTTAGACATAAAGGTAGGAGGGACAAAGTTAGAAATGCAGGTTCCTTTGCGTGTGGACGGTGTAAGATATGTAAAAATATTGTAAGTTTGGATGGCAGTGAAATCAATGGCATTAAGTATAATGCCATTGATCATTTCAACTGCAATTCATTTGGGGTAATTTATATAATTGGTCGCAATTGTGAGAATAAAAAATGGTATGTAGGACAAACAAAAAGAAAGGTTAAATTGAGGGTTATGGAACACATGGGAGACATTAGGAATGCTAGATTGGAAAGTCCAGTGGCTAATCATTTTCATCAGCACCATAATGGTGAATGTGTAGATTTAATATTTAGTGTTTTGGCTAAGCCTGAGGGGGGGGGGGAGCAAACTTTAATTTTCAAAATAAATTATTAAGAATGGAATCAAATTTTATAGTAAATTATAAAACTTTATATCCCAATGGATTAAATTTAGAGATTTAAACATGACATTTAATATTGGTAACTATATTATCTGTTTCTTTGTTACGATGTAGTATTGTTCCATGAAAAAGTTCTGTGACTAACAATTATTCAATTTAATTAATTGTTTGATAATTTAATGATGGTCTAATGATGTAATTAACTGGTATATTTAATGACTGGTTTTGTATGTAAAAATTCATTCCATTGAAGGCGAAGGCCGAGGTACCAGAATCCAGTGAAAAAGTAAAGATTTTTCCAGTTGGCTGCTATTTTCGTTTGGTGTTTTGTTATTGTGGTTTTCGAATGTGTTTTTCGAATTATCCCTAATAGTACCAAGATGCTATCCTCCAAAAAAAGGAAGCCAATCTGGTGGTCCCCTGCCATAAACAAACTCTACAACAGAAGAAAGAAACTGTTGCAAAAAAGAGTAAAATCCCATGACTGGAGGAACTCCCTGGTCAACCTCAGTAAGAAACTGAGATCCCTCATAAAATCCTCCAAAGCTAGTTACAAAAACAAAATTGCCACTGACTCTAAAGAAAACCACAAAGCATTCTATAGCTATATCAAGAATTTCAATGGCAACACTCGGATCTGCTCTGAGTTACAGCACAATGGCACTAAATATACAGAACCAACTGATATTGCCAACATCCTGGCAGATAGGTTCAGTGCTAACTTTACCCCCCTCTCACCCCCTAGAGGGCCTGTCTCTATACTGGAAGAATGCAAAGTTCCTGTAATTATGGCTGCACAGATAAGACACACGCTCCAAAGCAAAGAACACAGCATCCATGGGACCTGACAATATCCCAGGCTGCGTTCTACATGAACTACAGAATGAACTGGTACCCTACCCAAGTGCCATGTTCAATCATAGCCTCACCTCAGGCTTTGTGCCCACTGAATGACGCACTGCGACGGTTATCCCACTCCACAAAAGAGGAGCCACGATGGACTCCGGGAACTACTGCCACATTAGCCTGACGAGCCTGGTCTGCAAGGCCATGGAACGTATCATCATGGAACTCATAAACAAAGACATTGGTAATCTCCAAACTCTGGGTAATCTCCAAACTCTGGACCCTACCCAGTTCGGATTTGTAAAAGGCAGATCATGTCTCCTAAACCTGATTGACTTCTTTGAAGCAGTCACCAAAGCCATAGATGAGGGTAAAGTGGTTCACACAGCTTATCTAGATCTCGCCAAGGCTTTCAACACCATTCCCCACTCTGGAATTATAGATAAGCTCACTAAACTAGGTATAAATCCCTATGTCACAAGATGGGTTGCCAACTGGCTCATGGACAGAACCCACACTGTGAAAGTAGCGGACTCCAAATCTGACTTCAGACCAGTGACAAGTGGAGTACCACAGGCTTCAGTCCTGGGTCCTCCCCTGTTTGGTATCTACTTCTCTGAAGTACAGGCTAACACAGAAGGTCTTTGGTTAACAAAGTTTGCAGATGACTGCAAACTAGGAGCCATAATCAAAACTTCTAACGATGTGGACATACAACAAAAGGGCCTCACTGAGACAGATACATGATGTCAAAGCCATGGCCTGAAGCTCAGTGCCAAAAAGTGTATCATCATCCCCTTTGGTAAAAACCTCTGTACCCATGAACTACCACATAGCTGGTAGTGTACTTAATGCCGAAAAGATGAGACCTTGGGACACAGGTGGACAGTAGTCTCTCCTTTGATAATCAGATTGCTACAGTGGTCAGTAAATCCTTCTACATGGCTCACCTCATTACAAAAGGTTCGTCATCCAGAAAAAAAGAGGTCATTGTTCCCCTCTACTCATCACTCATTAGACCCATTATAGAGTACAACACCCCTTTTGGTATGTACCTCACAAGACATCTACAACAACTGGAAAGGCCACAGAAATACCACACAAAGAGGATTACTGGCCCTACGCAGACAGTCTCAAAAAACTCCAGCTTTACTCCGTCACATATCACCTACTCAGAGGCGATCTCTGCCTAACATACAAAGCTATGTCAAACCCAGAGCTGTTGGACATGCTACACTTAAAGAAATCCCAACCCTCCGAGCTACACTTTCTAGGGACCTAACCCTTGTCTCCACAATAAACAGAACATGCTGGAGGGATAGATTCCTGTCCCAGAGACTTTCCATACTCTAGCAGACTACCTATCTATGTCAAACAGAGCTCCTCATTAGCACTCTTCAAGAAAAATCTTGATTATTGGATGGGAAATAGGAAATTCACCCCAGGGATCACTTCTGTGGCTCTGCTCGACAGGGGCACAGGAAAATAATTTTCTTGGGTGGCGAAAGCCAGGGTACATTTTTGGCTAGGCTTATATAGGCCCTAGGGCCAATAGCCTAGTACCTACCTATGAACCTATAGCGTAGAACACAGTGAAGACAGTCATCCAAAAAAGTGGAGAAATGTGTCACAACAGTAATGTTGTAAATAAATCGCTGTCCCACCAAAATTGATAGAAGGAAAACCAGTCTGAGAGGCTTCCAACATGCACAGCAACAATGGAGCTGCAGGAAGTTCATGCAACTACTCATTATGTACTACATGTGACTGGACTATAACATAGGGTTGCATGATGGAAGCATTTTTCTTGCACAGAAAAAACACCCAGGCACGGTAAAAATTTGAAAAACACAGACGATCTCCCAAAAGCCTGTGTGACAGTATTATCGTTTGATGATACCAAACTGGAACTCTTGGGCCACACTTCAAAAAGGTATGATGAGCGCAAAAACAATATGCATCGCCAGAACATCATCCCCACGGTGAAGCATTGGGGGCGGGAGTATCATTCGTTTGGGTTGCTTTTCTTCAGCTAGAACTGGGAGTGTAGTCTAGTTGGAGGGAATAATGAAGTCTTTTTAATACCAGTGACTTTGGGCACAAAACCTTCTGGCATCAAGAAAGCTAGCTGATGAATGGGAATTTCACCAAGACAATGACCCCAAGCGTACATACAAAACAAAAGAATGGTTTTCCCCTAGAAGATAAATTCAGTTTAGGAACGCCCATACCTAAATCCAATAGAACTGGGGTGACCTGACGAGGGCTGTGCACAAGAGATGCCCCCGCAATCTGACAGATCTAGAGCACTTTTTCTAGGAAGACTGGGATACTACTGCCAAGTCAGGTTGTGGCATGCTGATCGACTCCTAACCATGCAGACTGAATGTCATTAAATCAAAAGGTGCCTCAACACAGTACGACTTTAAGGGTGTCCACACTTGTGCAATCAGCTTACAGTATTTTACATTTTTATCTCTCCCCTAACAGATCGACTACTTTTGCAATTGAAGTGTTAGGACTATAGGTCATGTTACAGGTGGGTACAGTTTTGACATTTAGTGTTGTGTCATTTATTTTTATCATGACAGTCAAGCATTTTAACAAGAGTGTATACACACAGGTACACATTTTCTGAAATATTAGTTACCAACGTTAGAAGTTTGACAGACACACAGACACAGATGCCCCTTGCTTGCATTTACACACACACACACACACACACACACACACACACACACACACACACACACACACACACACACACACACACACACACACACACACACACACACACACACACACACACCCCTTAATGCGATGTCAGTAAAATTGTTAGATGCATGGCACAAGTACTGTTAGGCCTCCAGGGAAAAATGCTAAACAGTCTCACAATGAAAACAGATTTGTCATTACAGCTTCTCTGCCCTTGAAACTGACAGTTAATGTCATTTTAAAAGCAGTTTCCATAAAAAAGTGGATCTGTTTTGTGACTGATGCACCTTACCTTGTGGCAAATTTCAAATAGGCAACTTGCACACATAGTAGTAGTTCGGAGTATGCAAACATACATGTGTTCTTTGATTCATCTTCCTTGTATGCACAACCCCAACAATTATACATTTTTCCAACAGTACTCAGAATAACCTATTAGCTAACTCTCAGCATGGCTTCATGCCAAATCACAGCACCACCTCCATCCTCATAGGTTGGTACTAGGCTTTCAGCTCTAGGGCCTATACAAGCCTAGCCATAACAATTCCCTGGCTATTTCTTCCCACACTATTTACTTCCCTGGACCCCTGTCTAGTAGGGTGACTGACGTGACCCTGGGGTGAATTTCCTTTCTCCCATCCAATAGTCAAGGTTCCTTTTGAAGAGGGCCAAAGAGGCACTCTGCTTGACATGTATGGGCAATCTATTCCAGAGTCTGGGGAGTCTCTGGGTCAGGAACCTATCCCTCCAGCATGTTTTGTTTAGTGTGATGACAAGGTTTAGATCCCTGGAGCGTGTGGCTCTGAGGGATTGGGATTTCTTTAAGTGTAACATGTCCAACAGCTCTGGGTTTGACATGGCCTTGTATGTTCAGCAGAGATCGCCTCTGAGTAGACGATATGCACAGGGTATAGCTGGAGTTTTTTAAGGCGGTCAGCAAAGGGCATCTGCTTTAGGCCTGTGATTCTTTTAGTGAGGTATTTCTGTGTCCTTTCCAGTTGTTGCAGATGTCTTGAGAGGTACATACCAAATGGGGCATTGTATTCTATAATGGGTCTAATGAGGGATGAGTACAGTGGGACAATGACCTCCTTTTTTCTGGATGAGAAGCCCTTAATGATGAGGTGTGCCACATAGAACGATTTCCTGACTGTTGTGGTGATGTGGTTATCGAAGGTGAGACCACTGTCCACCTGTGTCCCTAAGTCTCTTATCACACTTTCGGTGTGTAGTGTACTGCCACCTATATGGTAATTCACGGGTACATGTTTTTTCCCAAAGGGGATAACTATACATTTCTTGGCATTGAGCTTGAGCCCATGGCTCTGGCACCAAGCATCTGTTTCTGTAAGGCCCTTTTGTAGAGTATCCACATAATTTGGGGATTCAATAATGGCTCCCAGTTTGCAGTCATCTGCAAACTTTGTTACCCAGAGTCCCTTAGTGTTGGCCTGTACTTCAGAGAAGTAGATGCCAAACAAGAGCGGTCCCAGGACTGAACCCTGAGGTGCTCCACTTGTCACTTGTCTGGAGCTGGATTTGGAGTCAGCTACTTTTACAGTGCGGGTTCTATCAGTAAGCCAGTTAGCAACCTATTGGGTGATGTAGGGATTAATGCCCAGCTTAGTAAGTGTATCTATGATTCCATAGTGGGGGATGGTGTCAAAGGCATTGGCAAGGTCTAGATAGGCAGTGTGAACCACTTTACCCTTGTCCATGACTCTGGAGACTGATTCGAAGAAGTCAGTCAGGTTCAGGAGACAAGATCGGCCCTTCACGAACCCAAACTGGGTGGGGTTCAGTGTTTGAAGGTTGCCAATGTCTTTGTTTATAAGTTCCATGATAATACGCTCCATGGCCTTGCAGATAACGCTCGTCAGACTGATGGGACGGTAGTTTCTGGGATACAAGGTGAATCCCCCCTTGTGGAGTGGGATAACTGTAGCTCTGTGCCACTCAATGGGCACGAAACCTGAGGTGAGGCTATGCTTAAACATGACACTTAGGTGAGGTGCCAGTTCATATTGTAGTTCATGTAGTACACAGCCCAGGATGTCATCTGGTCCCATGGATGCTGTATTCTTAGCTTTGGAGAGTGCATTTTTTACCTGTGTGGCCATTATTACCGGAATTTGGCAATCTTCCGGTATTGAGATGGGCCATTTAGGGGGTGAGAAGGGGGTGAAGTTGGCACTGAATCGATCTGCCAGGATATTGGCAATATCCTTGGGATCAGTATATTTAATGCCATTCTGTTTTAGCTCAGAGCAGATCCGAGCATTGACATTTAGATTCTTGACATAGTTATAGAATGCCTTGTGGTTGTCTTTGGAATCTTTGGCAATTTTATTTTCGTAACTAGCTTTGGAGGATTTTATGAGGGATCTCAGTTTCTTACCGAGGCTGGTAAGGGAGTTTTTTGTATCCTGAGATTTTCCTTTTTTCTGCAACAGTTTCTTCCTTTTGTTGTAAAGTTTTTTTTATGGCAGGGGACCACCAGATTGGCTTCCTTTTTTTTGGATGAGAACATCTTGGTTCTATTTGGGATGGCACGATTCATGCATGAGTGGATGTGCTCGTACAGTGCCTTAGTGTATGATTCAGCAGTTGAACTTTCAGTTCCCGTCTGCATGGGTGTCATGAAGTTTCACTTCTGACTTGAGTAGCATGAAGTTGGCTTTGGAGAATTTTTTATGGAGGTTTCCTTACTGGGGGGTGGGGGTGGGATGTGGATGTTAAGGGTGATTAGCTTATGGTCAGACCTGACTAACGAGGGGGTGACCATAGGTGTGGAGCATGGATTTCCCATGTTGGTAATGACCAGGTCTAGGATATTGGAGCACCTGGTGGGACTTTGGATTAGTTGATCCAGAGCGTTGGAATTTATGAATTCCAAGAACCGTTGGGCAAAGGTGTTGGTACACAAGTAGTTTTCCCAGTTAATGGCAGGGTAGTTAAAATCACCCAGTATTAGGGTGTTTGGTTCTATCTTAATATTTTCCAGTATGTTTAGAAAGGTGTAGTGAGAATCTTGGGGCATGGTGGGGGATCTGTAGCAAGCTACAGTTTGGATTACAGTCTTACCTAGTGTTAGTTGCACCTGGAGAATTTCAGACGCATTGTATTGGGCAACTAGCCTGGTGGTGTGAATATTGACACTCCTCCACCTTTAGTGTTTCGGTCCTGGTTTGGTGGCCGAAATGTGTGGTAAGAGTTGTAGCCTGGTATTGCAGGGGTGCTCTCTGGAGACTTAAACCAGGTCTCAGTTACTACACAGATATCAATGTTTTCCATTTTTAGGAGTGCCTTGAGAGAGTGCATTTTGAGGTTTAGACTTCTAGCATTGAGTAGCGCTACCTTCAGATTTTGCTTGCTTGTACCTGGTACGGTGGTTGTTTTGTTCTTTGAACTTTGCCTAAAAACGGCACTATAGGGGTGGCAAGAGCCTTAGCCAGTAACCTGAATCCCAGAGATGACAGGTGCAGACCATCTCTGGCAAAGCATCGTGGTCTGTTGATCATGTCGTCCCAGGCAGACAGATACTGGATCCCCTTTGAATGACACCAGAAGCTTAGCCAATTGTTGAAGTCAGTCATTTTGTCCTTATATTGTGGTATCATTCTGGGTGAAGGCAGGATGCTACTCAGGGCTAGGGTCATACCTGCCTGGGCCACATGATCTGAGAGCTCTTCCATGTCTCTTTTCATGTAGTCCAGGGAGGTACGTCTCATTCACTACAACATGAACAATGACAGAGTCATATTTGTACTTGTTGTGGAGTGACTTGAGTGCATGCGTTATGTGGCGGATCCTGGCACCCGGCAGGCATCTGACTGTAATTTTCTCCTTGTTCAACCTGGTGAGTGGGACATCAGTGTGCCGGACTTATAGAGTCACCTATGACTAACGTGGTAGGTACGTTGTCTTGGTTTAGGGACTGTTGCTGGGTGGCACACTGATATTGTGAGCTATGTGACACTTTGGTTGTGATTAGTATTTGTTTGCGTTTCAGCTTCAGAGGTCCTTGTTGCTTGGGCAGGTTACAGTTAAGTGCCTCTGCATATGTGGATTTAGTGTTGGTGGTGTGGGTTTAGAAGGGCTATGTGTTGCTTGAGGTGTAGTGTGGGTGTTAACCTTCTCCTCTTGACTGTCTAGCACAATCTTGGGTGGAGAGAACTTTGCTTCCATTTTGGCTATGTAAGTGCATCTCTCACAGGTTGTCGTTATGGGTGGTAGGAGGAGAGGGTTGTCTGTGTACATGAGGCAATTGCTGCATTGCCCCAGTATGCCCAGATTCACCAGGTGGACAGGAGAAATCACCGGAAGCTGACCCTTGGACATGCCTGGTTTGGTGCTTTTTTTTTTGTAAAGTACAGGAGCTGTTTCCCCTTACATTAGCAAGGTACTTTGCAATTATAGGCTGTTTAGTGCCTACAATTAATTTCTCCTTATTAACAAGGAGAGTTGAGTGCTTGTATCAGTTTAAGGCTTCCTAGTGCTTTCCAGCAGGTATTAGAGCAAGTGCTAGTCACAGGGATGGTTAAAGGTAAGATGAAAAAAAATGCACACTGCAGTATGCACTAGAGAAGTTAGATGTGAAAGTAGATAACTTAAGTTTTACCTGTTTAAAAAGTTAAGGTTTAGTGGAGAGTTACTATTTTTAAAACGGCAAGATGGATTGAAAGGGGTGGTCACTTTTGTATTCTGGTACTATGGAATACATTAGGATGGCCACTGCATTTAAATAGTTGAAGGGGAGGGATTTCAAAAATGCTGATTTTGTGATTACTCACACAAGCCAGTGAAAGCAGAGAGGAAATGAGATATATGGTCAGAATAACACAAGAGGCAGGCAACTAGAAAGACTGTAGTATTTAACAAGACAACTGTAACTGAGTGGGAGGATGGGAAAAAAATTCTGCCTGACTCAGAAGAGACAGAGCTGTGGTCTCTTTTGAAGTTTTAATAATCAGTTAAAACAGAATGCAAGTAAAACACAAGGTAAAGAAAACAAACCACA
Source organism: Protopterus annectens (assembly GCF_019279795.1). NCBI lineage: Eukaryota > Metazoa > Chordata > Ceratodontiformes > Protopteridae > Protopterus > Protopterus annectens. The sequence goes on from NC_056741.1 coordinate 1,115,861,743, forward strand.
GTATTCAAAATATAAAAAGGCAATAAAGTATTATCCTTCTCTAACTCCATCAACCTCAACTGCACCAATTATTTATCCACACCCTAAAAACATTCTCACTAAACGATCATGCGATTAAATGGCATGGTATACTATCTACCTCTCTCCCAGTCACACTAGGTGTCCCCCAAGGCTGCATACTAGGACCACTTCTCTTCTCTGCTTTTATCAACGAGCTACCTACAGCAACCCCCATGGCTAACTGCATTCAATACGCAGATGACCCCACTTTAATCTGTGCAGCCTCTTCCGCAGCTGAGCTTAAGTCACTAACCCAGAGTACTTTTAACATTGTTGAACAATGGTTTGCAAACCGTCAGCTTATCTTGAATCCCAACAAAACTAAGTTGCTTATATTTTCCCCCACTTGCAAGTCCTCCTCTCCCTCCTTTTCTATAAAATCCAGTAATGGCACAGTGAACCCCAGATGTGCACACCAAACTTCTAAGAGTCACCATTGATAACACCTTAAAATATGACATCCATGCCAATCAAACTATCAAAGCCATTAAAAGAATACTAGGCTCCCTCTATAGGAGCAAACCTTTTCTCACTCAATTCGCCAAATTTCAGTAGTTCTCTCCCACTTACTGTCTACCCTAATATGTGCCTCTCCCCTATTCGCCAATCTGAATAAAACCACTCTTAGCAAACTTGCTAGCTGTTGCAACCACATTGCCAGATTTGCCACTGGTATGACCTACATGACTCCCCACTGTCTCAACCTAACTCAACCAGGGTGGCTTGAATGGCCTAGTCTTCTCCATTACAACCAACTGATAATCGCTCATAAAGTTCTTTACCACCCTGATAAAACACCAGCACTAAACAAAATTATTTACCTCTATAGTAACCTAAGGTCCCTTCGATCTGCCAATAAACTGCTGATGCAAACTTCCAAAAGCAAAAATGTGGCTGGAGACTCTATTTGCTAACTCTGTAGGCAGGATTTGGAACTTTCTTCCAGCTGTGTTCACTCTTGAACCCTCCCTTACCCAGTTTAAAAAAAGTCTCAAGCAGTACTTACTAAGGCACTGGCAATGTCCATGTTCAAAACCTGAGTAATCCCTGTCCACTAGCATGGATATCCTCCTAAGTCCCTCAGTAGTTCTCTAAAATAGACCTGATTTGCATTATTGCCTATGGAAGTGTGTGAAACAGCTACCTATAAGGAGCTGGTAAACACCTGTCTAACTGTGTGAAACTGTTACCTATCTAGAACTTGCAAATGTAAAACTCTGATTCTGTGTTAACCTGCTGACTAGCAAATCTATATGTGTATCATATTTTAAAGTGATGTAATCTGATTTGGTGATTTTAACAAGACTGTTAATGATGTTTAAATTTGTATCTACCATAATGTAACTTATAACTTTCCCCGGGACTCTGCTGAAAATGGACATACATCCAGTCGGACCATCCTGGTAAACAAATGTAAAATAAAATAATAAATAAATAAATATAGACCACCTTCATTACTTTGTCGATGTCAGCACAAGCAATACAAATAGACATTCTGCAATGACCCTTAAGTCTGGTTTGTTCGTGGATGCACAAGGAACAAACACGAAACATTTACCCTAACTACCTTCTCAGCCGTCTGTCAGTGTATGCACAAGCACCAGCAAATGACATCTACATGAATCGTTTCCCCAAATGGTTGGCTAACTGACTTTTACATGTATGCACAATCACCAAATTAAAAAGTTTTCCCTGACTTCTTCAGCAATGTTTGCATGCATAGTAAGTGCCAAATGACTTCAAAAGGAATCATTTCCCCCAAGAAGCTCTTCTGTACTTTGGCCATGTAGGCACAAGCACCAAAATTATACACATTTCAAAAACCCTTCATTACTTTGTCTATGTAAGCACAAGCAATACAATGAAACACTTCCTGCAATGAGCTCTTCAGTAACGTTGGTCTGTGTATGCACAAGCACTGCAGTCAGACATTTATTCCAATGACACCGCAATCAGACATTTATTCCAATGACCTCTTCAGTCCGCTTTGTTGATGTATTCACAAGCAGTAAACAATGAAAGATAACTACCCAGTTTGTAGGCTGCCCATGTATGCAGTACCACTACCAAATCGCATCAAAAGGAATCACTTTCTCAAAGATTCCCTTAGTTACTTTATCCATATATGCACAAGCACAGAAATGAAACATTTGTCCCCAATGAGCCCCTCATTACTTGTCTCTGTAAGCACAAGTGGTTAAATTATTTCTACAATGACCCCTTCAGACATTGTAGAAATAAACGCACGCACGTGAAAAGAAAAATTTGCCCTAATAACCCTCTCAGTAGTCCTTCTGCATATGCAGTATCACTACCAGAATACATGAAAATTAATCATATTCCCCCAAGGTTCTTATTTACTTTTCAATGTGTACACAATCAGAAAAATAAAGCATTTTCACAAACGACTTCATGAGTAGTGTGTTGTAATCCATACTAAGCATCCAAATTACACAAAAATTAATCATTTCCTACAAGGAGGCCTTGTATAGTTTTGGCATATGTGCACAAGCACACAAATGAAGCATTTGTCCCCAGCGACCCCTTCTTTACTTGTCAATGTAAGAACAAGCAATATACAGGAACTTTCTACAATGACCCCTTTAGTCAGATTTGTCCATGTATGCACAAGCACCCAAAATGAAACATTGCCCCTAACACTCTCAGTAGTCTGCCGATGCACAAAACTTAAATTTTCACAATGACCCCCCCCCCATTAGTTTGTCTATGCAAGCACAAGGTAAAAAAGAAACATTTTCTCCAATTACCCCTTCAGTCAGGTATGTTCATGTCTGCGCAAGCAGCAAAGGTGAACCCCCCATAACCCTCTCAATAGTCTGTCCATGTCTGCGCAATCACCACCAAATGACATCAAAATGAATAATTTCCCAAGGTTGCCTACATTACTTTGTTCATGTATGCACAAGCAAAAAAAAAAAAAAAAAAAAGAGACCCGTTCCCCCAACAACTTCATCAGTAGTCGGCTTGTATGCACAGTATGGACCAAATGACATCAGAACAAACCATTTCCCTGAAGGACCCATTGTGTACTTTGTCCATTTTTGCACAAGCACAAAATGAACCATTTTTTCCCCAACTACCCCTTTATTACTTTGTCTATGTAAGCACACGCATAGAAAAGGCACATCGTCTCCAATGAACCTTTGTCAAGTTTGTCCATGTATGCACAAGCACCAAAAACAAAACATTCCCCCTAACACTCTCAGTAGTCTGCCGATGCACAGAAATTACACCGTTTTCACAACAACCCCTCTATTAGTTGGGCTGTGTAAGCACAAGGAATAAAAAGAAACATTTTCTCCAATTACCCCTTCAGTCAGGTATGTCCATGTATGCACAAGCATGAAAAATGAATCACTGTCCCAAACAACCCTCCAAGTAATCTGTCCATGTCTGCACAAGCACCAAAAAATGACACCAAAATTAATCATTTCCCCAAGGCTGCCTAAATTACTTTGTCCAAGTATGCACAAACAAACATTTTTTCCCCATTGACCCCTTCATTATTTTGACTGTTTAAGAGCACAAATAGAAAAGACATTTTTCCAATGACCTTTTCAGTCAGGTTTGTCCATGTATGCACAAGCACAAAAAATGAATCCATGCCTCTAAACATTCTCAATAGTCTGCTCATGTATGCACAAGCGCTACCAAATGACATCAAAATGAATAGTGTGTCCCAATGTTCCCTTTATTTTTCCACGTATACACAACCACAAAAATGAAGTATTTTCCACAATACTTCTTGAGTGTTTTGTATACCTTCTAAGCACAAAAATTACACATTTTTCCCCAAAGACCCCTTCCTCACTTTGTGTATGTATGCACAAGCACCCAAAAAGAACATTTTCTGCATTGACCCCTTCAGTCCAGTTTGTCCAAGCACCAAAAATGGAGACATTCATTTCAGTTGAGGTGTGATTCTCACACACATCCCCCTGGCTTGCATCCACACACACAGACGTCCCCCTTTCTTCCATTCACACACATAAACGTCCCCCTTTCTTCCATTCACACACATAAACGTCCCCCTTTCTTCCATTCACACACATAAACGTCCCTCTTTCTTCCATTCTCACACACACACACACACACACACACACACACACACACACACACACACACACACACACACACACACACACCTTGCTAGCATTCACACCATCTCTGCACTTTTTGGATCAAGAAATCTGGACAAAGTCAGGCATAAAATGGGGAAAATGGCCCAATTACACTGATTTAATTTCTTAAATATTGCTCTTACAAACTTAGAAAGTTGAGAGAACAACTTTTGCATTAGTATGGATTTTCAGAAGGCTTTCAAGTCTGAAATTCAAAAGCTGTTCAGATTTTCCACTCATTTCCCAGTAAAAGCACAATTATATGAAAGGCATACCATAAATATTAAGCAAAATTCTGGACATTCTGCAGAAGTCTATACAGCTGAGAGTTATGATTCACACACACACTTCCCCCTTGCTGGCATTCATGCACACTTCCCCCTTGCTTGCATTCACGCACA